>NC_056741.1:356849150-357149150 GCF_019279795.1 Protopterus annectens
AGCTGGAGAACCAAGAAAATATATAGTGGAAGAGATTTAGGGTAGTCAGTTTGGATAGAAGTAATCTGTGGGAAACAGTTTTGAAGGCTTTTGAGAGGCCCAGACACTAACAGAAGACTAACTTATTGTTGTCTCAAGATTTTGTGATAGAATTTGTGAAGAATTTCAGATCAGTAGTTGTACTGTGATTCGGGCAAAAAACATGCTGTGTAGGGGTAAGGAGATTTTCTAGCAGGAGGTGATCAAAGAGCATTTTATGAATGCACTTTTCAATAATTTTTGACAGGGGAGATAAAATGGCAATTGGCCTGAAATGTGATGGGTCAGTTGAGTTGCCACCTTTATGTAAGGGTATGACAGAATTTCTTCCAGATTTTAGATGCCATGTTTTCCTTGATTGACCTATTGGTTAATATGGAGATGGGGGAAGCAAAGGAAATGGCAGCAAGTTTTAGGAACTGAGGGGGTAAGTTATCAGCTGATGGAGAGCACATTTAAGTTTGCTAAGAAGTGATTTGATATAAGCTGTGGGGTGGATTTAAGAGAATAAGATGTCATATGGGTAGATGGAGGGGATGTGGGTTAGGTAAGGATCTCATTTCTGGTTAGTTTGCAGATAGAATCAATAAAGAAGGAATTAAGAAAGGTAGCTTTATCGGTGGAAGAGCTGTTAGGGCATGGATTAGGTGATGAGGGGCTTCCAGGATGTAGTAACTTATTTACAAATTGCCATAAAATTTGAGGGGTTGAGTGGGGATTATTTAGTGGTTTTTGGAAACAAGTTTTTCTTGTCAAGGGTGACCTTTTTTGGTTGAGCTATGGAGTTCTCTGCAGGTTTGAAGATCAGGGGAAGTTTTACATTTTTTTCCACACACTACCTATTTTATACATAAGGGTTTGAGTGGCTTGTGTCAACCAGGGATTCTTATTTTCCTGATAGGGACCAGTGAGTTAAGTGTGTCTAGAAAGATGTTGTTAAATGCCAGGACAGATTCCTTCAAGGTGTTGAAAGTGTCTGTGTTAATATTAGAGAGTTTATTGCAGTCTTTGTATTGCTGGGATTTGTGTAGTTGAAGAACGTATCTAAGCATGAAGGTGGGATGGTGGTCACTTAGGATATTCATGTAGAGTGCAGGGGTTGCAATAGAGGTTAGGATTGGAGGTGAGGACCAAGTCTAGAATGGAGCCAGAGTCAGTGTGTTTATTTAGATGAGTAAAGGGTAGAGGTTAGCTGGGAGAAGTCATAGAGGATAATAGAGGTGTTAGGGGAATCAGAGTCAAGGGCATTCCAATCAATGTTAACATTGCTCAAGATAACAGTTTCATAACAGATAGTTTGAGAAATCCAGGAAAGAAAGAGCTCTAGAATAGGGATGTTGTTACCTGGGGGATGGGGGGGGGGGTGTAGATGGAAGCAATAGCTAATTTCTTGTGATTGTTCAGTATACAGTTGGCAATGATAACTTCAGCTTGGTGGAAGTTTGCAGTAGTGATTGATAGAGGGTGGAAGGAGAGCTGATTAGAGTAAAGAATAGCAACACCTCCATCTTTTTTCTTAAGCCTATCTTGGAAGATGTTATAGCCTGGGGGAAGAAATTCAGAATTAGATATGTGAGGCTTAAGCCAGGTTTCAGAGTGGGCAAGAATGTCAGGGATGTGTAGGGATATCCAGGCATAAAATGATGAGATTTTATTCATGATACTTTGAATGGTCATAGATAGAATACACAGGTTTTTGGTGGATGTGGATGGGAGAGTCTGTGAAGTAGTGCTGGGGTTGGAGATTAGGCGGTGTAAGGGGTAAGCAGAGAGAGAGAAGAGGTGTGGTCAGGTCCAGGGTTGGGATGTATATCACCTGATAGTAGTAGGTTTAAAGTGAGTAATTTGAGAGAAGTACAATTGTTTTATTGGAGGTGTTTTTTTTGTTTTAGTTTTACGGGGGAGGGGGGTGTGGGTAGTTCTTTGTTTTAGTTTTAATGGTATAGAATGGAGGAATTTAAATCTGAAGTGTGATTTAATATTAAATTGATTTTAATTTCTCTAATAAGAATTTTGTAGAACATTATATGCATTTAAATTGAAGTAAACAGACTGAATAATACAAAGTGAAAGGAGAGATTTAGACATAAGCTTTATAACTTAGGTTATTTTTTAGACAAATGCAGACTCCGTATATGCAAACTGGTATTTGTATACTATTTTTCCAAAAATTGAACTTCTGAAGTATATAAAAAAATATATATATATAACATATTTTATGTAGGTACATTTACATAAGATCTGTGCCCCACCCTTCCACACAGCCAATTCCTGTCTTTCTCTTTGTCTCCCTCTCCCTCTCTTTCTCTGTCTCTCCATTCTTACAGTATGTATACTAATCCTATCCCTAACCTTGCTGTTCCCCTTACCGCAACTAACACATCCATTACAAAAAGCTCTTTTCCTAACAGTACTACTACACAAGATACTTGGAGACACAACCCAGAGGTGGTAACACACAACACTAAATGTATCCCTTTACTTGGTCCTTACACTAAGCTTAAACCACAAACACTTGCAAACACACTGTTACCCCTAATATTGAAACTTTCATTATTTTTAAAAGTACTGCCATCGGTTAACAACTCCACAAACCTGAACGCAAAAAAATTCATAGACCATGTGGAAATGTCAATGTCCTTAACATCAACATTTCTAGCATTCAATAACATGCACTTAAAAAAACAAAACACACATACACACCAATTCACATTGTTGATATTACATGATTTTACAGACTAAAGTGTAACAATGTATGTGCTATATCTACAAATATATATGATAATGTATATGCATATATAGATAGACATATCTATATATATATATGTATATATATATATATATAGAGAGAGAGAGAGGGGGATCTCTATAGGTAGATAAAATAAATAAATAAATAAATAAATAAATAAATGTAAATAAATGTATCAAAAATACATAAACACCAGCAGTAAAATATAGAGGTTACTTTACTGGGCCTCCACACACCATGCAAACCAGTTTAATACACTCAGTGAGCTTCTAGTATGCGTAATTACAGTATTAATTCAACTCACATGTATTACTTATTTATGCTTTGGCATTTATTTACTAGGAAAGTCTGACTGAGCAAAAAGTAATCCCTTTTTGGTGGAGGTCTGAGAGAAAAGCTTGAATACAAATATTAACAAATAAAAAAACAATGTTACAGAAATGTGTCTTGCAATTGCTTGCAAATCAAACTGTTTATAAATAAAAGCTATAATAGCAAATAAAATATCTGTTCTGACAGTAAACAAGCATCAGTTTTCAGGAGTCACATGAGTTTGTATACAGTGTTTTGACTGAGAAGAAAAACAAAAATGCAGCACACGTACAAAATATTCTAGTATTTCTCAAGAACAGTAAGGAAAGAAATGTTATATAGTAACAGTAAAGATTTACTTAACATTGTAGAATTACAAACAATTTAACTGGAATTATCAGCATGGGAATGCCTAGTAATGAAATAGCAAAATGAGTTATATAAAGAGTAAGATCCATACCTCTTGATCTCTTAATGCAAGAAATCTGAACAAAGCCCGACAATATGAAGGGCAAAGGCCCAAAACTATGGACATATTTTAAATATTGCTCTTATAAACTTAAAAATTTGCTAGAGCAACAGGGATTGTTTTAAAATACATTTTCTGAGGGATTTGAAGTCTGAAACTGAAATGTTTGTCATTATCTAGTGACTTAAATCCTCAGATCATCTCAGTGATTTGTCAGAAAACCAAGATTTTATGAAGAACATAACAAGAATTCAAGACAAAAATCTGGACATTCAGCAAAAATCTGGACAGTTGAGAGGTATGGCAAGATCATAGCAAAGTACAAGTTAAATTGAATGAGAGAGAATTAAGAATAAAAATGATTCCATAAATTTGAGAGAAAAGCAAAAAGCAGAAATAGAAAAGACTGGATGAGTGAAATATGTAAGATATACAGTAGGAGAAGAGGGGAAAAGGTGGTGGGTAAGTAAAGTTGTTGAGGGTGAAAGGAGGATAAGTTGGTGGCCGAGCATAAAGGAGGATAAGGTAATGGTTAAGGCAGTGGCAACAAGTGTATGTATTTATATTCAGTATAATTGTAGTAAGGAGCAGGTGCATTGCCATGTGCATATGAGGTATAGTTTGAGCTGTTTTTTTTCAAAAACATTTTTATTTTGTTTTCATTATAAACATACACAAATGTACATATAACAAATACAATAAAACAATCACAATACTATTTACAATATTTGCATTCATCCATGATAAACAATCATTTTATCCATGAGAAGTTATCAGTATTTGTTCAAAAGGTTTTCCAATTTTGTCATGCTATTTTTTATGAGTAATGGTATGAGTTCCATAACAAATGGTTTTCAGTTCTTTTTTGCAAATAACTTTTGATAAATTAATAAATTCTTTAAACATCAAATCTTGTTTACTTTCCCAGTTCAAAGTAATAACTTTTCTGGCAATTGCAAGAATTGACCAGATTAACTGAATCTGAGATTTAGGTATTACATTAGGTATAGGAAAATTGAATTTGATTAGTGAGTTAGAAATATGACAGTTATCAGACCATAAAGCATTTACAAAATATCTGAAGTCTTTCCAGTATTGAACATTTCTGCATTCAATAAACATGTGAACCTAGTTGGCCTCTAGTAATTCATCACATTTCCAACATTTGCTTTCACTGTTTTTGAGTATAAGATTTATTTTATGTGGAATATAGAAACACCTATTCATAAATGTCCATGTATACAATCTCCAATATAATGAAGAAGAGGTACCATACATATATTTCAATAACAGTTTATTGGATTCATCAGATAATTGTTCTCTATTAATCTTTATATAGTAATTCCAAAAATCTGAGTCAAACTTTAGAGTATCTTCTCTTGTATCTTATAGATAGGTGAGATGCTTAATTTTTGATCATCTGTCTTTTCAAGACATCTAATAAAAAGCTGGATCAAACTAGGTATAGATTCAGTCTCTAGGTTGATTGATACTCTCATTTTGTTTTCTATAAACTGTCGTAATGAGTGTATAAACAACCATCTTGACTATTATCAAAACTACATAGGAGAGAGTTTAGTGGCTTAATACTCTTATTTTCAATAAACTATTGCCAGAATATCAAGTTATTTTCTATTAATTTTTGCATCACATTGATGTTGAAAGAATTTAGGCACTCAGGGAAGTATGCTATAGGGAATATAAGAAATAGGAATTGTTTAATGATGTAATTACAATCAATTATATTTTTGAAGTTATTAAATATTTGATTAATGCCATAAGAAAAATTATCAAACTTCTGATTAAATAAAAAGCATTCATGTAAAAGCCAATGAACTCTACTTATTCTGCATTGTTCCTTAAATTGATTTTCTATAGTTCTGACATCAGTTATATGAATCTCATGTATTATTTTACAGCCAGTTATATAGGTAGGTAAGAACCAATGTAATATTACATTAATTATAACTGATGTGGAATAAAGATTTAAGCTAGGGAATGCTATCCTATTACTGTTCCAAGCTCTAATGTGCCATTTATATGCAATCCTAGGTTTTAAGGGTAAACAAAAATTTAAGTAGCATAGAATCTAATTTTTTTAATTAGTTTTTGGGAGGGGGTAGTATCAATGACTGTATATAAAACAAAATTTTAGGTAAAATTATAATTTTTATTAAGGAGAGCTTATCCTCCATTGTAAAGAACATTTTATTCCATCTTTTGATTAGTTCAATAATGGTGGTTATTAGATTATTGTAGGTTAGTTTAACAGACTCTTTCCATGTACTCTTTATGCTGACACTCACATATTCGAATACATCATTCTCCAAATTAAACAGGCTATTCTCTCTTAAGTTTTTGTTGATCTTTTTGTTAATTAATAATGTTTTGGATTCATTATTATGAAATTTAAGCCCTGAAATTTTTTCAAACTTGCTTAAGGTATTTATAACATCATGCAAAGAACCATCAATATCACCCAATGTTAACATGTCATCAGCAAATAACTGTATCTTAGGACAATAGTCCCTATTAACTTGAAAGCCTTTTATATTTTGCTTGTTTCTGATATATGCAGCAAAATGTTCCATTGAAAGAGCAAACGATAATGATGATAAAGGGCAACCATGTCTAGTACCCTTGAGGATTTCTAGTGATGAGGATAGGCATGATCCAATTTTCACATAAGCTTGTGCCCCACTATAAATTTTTATTAATAAGTTGAGAAAGTCTGAGGAGAATTCAAAACCAATTAGAATTCTTTGTAGATAAGACCAACTAATAGACTCAAAAGCCTTTTCTATGTCCAGACAGATAATAGTTGTTTTCTGTATTTGCATGATATGTCTATTGTTGTATCTTTTGGCTTTTCCCGGTTAGGGGTCGCCGCAGCGGAACTCCGGTCCGCTAATGATTGGCAGTAGATTTTTACGTACTGAGTTGCCAGCCCTGATGCACAACCTTCAACGAAGGTATACCCATTCACGCATGTCTCCACACAGAAAACGCTTTAGCTGAGAATTGAACAAGACAACGTCTTACTGTGAGGCGACAACTCTACCACAGCACCACCACTGCAGTTTGCATGATATGTCTATTAATGATAGTAATTCAATAATGTTATCTTGCACTTTGCTATGAAGAATGAACCTTGTCTGATCATTATGTATTATATTAGGTAATATTTTATTTATCCTATTAGCTAATATTGTCATGAAAATTTTATAATCAGTGTTTAGTAATGAAATTGGCCTATATAAATCACAGGATTTGGGGTCCTTATCTTGTTTTAAAATGGGGGGATAATTGAATATTTCCACAGTGTGGGTGTTATACATTTTTTCTTAACCATAGTAAAGGCACTCATCATTTTCTTTATTATATATTCAGGAAAAATCTTATATAGTTCAGGAACTATTCCAGCCAGTCCTGGAGCTTTATTATCTTTTACATTTTTCCTTCCAGAAAGATCCTTAAGATCCAACAATCAAAACTTGATAGAATTGCATAAACCCACCTGCCCCCCTGCCAAAAATCTCCTATGCTTTGCCCTTGCGTGTCAGTGGAACTCCCTAACGCCATCCATCCATACCATCTCTCATCACCCTTTCTTCAAAACCTCACTTTACTCACACCTAACATCTCTTTGGAAATGCTCCTGGTCCCAATTCACATAACCTCTTCTCCTCTCTATGCCTCAGACATCTCATGTACTCCAGAGTCCTAGTCTTTTCCTTGTAAAGTACTAGCAACAATTTACAACAATTCTTATTTTTCTTAACCTTAATTGTTTCATATTGTATCTTTAAATACTATGATTTTAGTTGTACTTCTGTATTTACTGTTATATAATTACTTGTTTATAACTTTTGCTATTGTGGAGCTTTTCTCCCCAGGACTCCATTGAAAATGGGTTCTTCTTGGCCCAATGGTCCATCCTGGCAAACAAGCTGCAAATAAATAAATAAAAATAAATTTACTCTTTCACTTCTGTTAGTGTTATTTGTTTATTTAATATATTATTTTGTTGCATTGACACCTTAGTAGTTATATTTTCTTGAACAAAAATATTTATTATATTATCTGTCTCCAAAAGTGGTGTGTTATTATTTATATCTTTATAGTAGTTTTTGAACACTTCTAAAATGCCCATTAAGTTAGATGTACTCTTAACTGAACTATCACTTTTATATTTAATCTCATTAATAATATTTTGATTGTTTATTTTTTTGGGATCTTACCACTATTTTATGTAGCTATTTGGGATTTACAGCATAAGATTGTAATTTAAAAATTTCCAGGTTTATGGCTACCTTATGATTTTGAACTTCTAAGAATTTCTGATTTAACTTAGCAATTTCATTATGTGCTACTTTGTTATTTGGTTTTGAGTCCATTTTATCTTTGTTTTTTGTAAGTCTAAAAGTTCTTTGTCCCACTCTCTCCTTTTTTAAGGTACCAAAATTTAATTCTACTATATATATATATATATATATATATATATATATATATATATATATATATAAACTTTAAAGGTGTCCCATAGTATAGTATCAGTCACTTCACCATTATCATTTGTTTCCATAAACATGTCTATTTCTTTCATTATCCATTTCCTAAAGTCTTTTAACTTAGTTGTGTAAACAGGAATTCTCTGTAGAAATCTTAATTCATCTGTATATGTAGTTAATGTAAAGTTTATAGCATTGTGGTCTGAAAGTGGACAAGTCACTATAGATACATCACTTATTTTGAGTATATATTATTTGATACAAAGACCTTATTGATGTTTGTTTGTGTACCAAACTGATATGAATAGTGAATATAGAAGAAGGAATAATGTTCTCTTAGACCACATATATCTTTAAGGTTCATCTGGTTTGTAAAGTCATTTAACTTCTTGGCTTGAGATGTTAGTTTTATTTTGCCATTTTTAGAAGTATCATTGCCTGATAATAGGCAGTTAAAAATCACCTGTTGCTATAATTTTCCCTTTTGCATTTAAAGTAATCAGGTCCAGATATTTGACAACATATTTAGTACTTAGTCCTGGTATCCAGTATGTATCAATCAAAGTATAATACTTCTTACTGATTTCCAAAACAACCTTGCTTAGCATCCCATTTTTATCTGAAATTGTATCTAAAATTCTTGGCATAATATAAGTATTTTTCCATAGAATAGGGGTGCCCCTTCTCTTAGTCTTAAAACATGAATCAGCCAGAAAGGTATAGCCAATGAATGAGTATTTTTGTAGGCCTTTTTTAATAGATGGGTTTTCTGTAAAAAGATGATCTGGGTTTATACATTTTGATATAGTTAAGCAAACCAGCTCTTTTGACATTATTGTTCAAACCATTAATGTTTAATGATAAACATTTATAAGCCATTGATTATAATGTGTATGCTGTTACTTACTGAAAGACCTTTCTTCCATGTTGACTTGAAATCTACTGAAAACTTACTTATCATGGATGCATGACATTGTATTAAGCACTACTTTCCAAAACCCAAAACTATGTACAAGCACATACATGAAACGTAAAGTTTCTGGTTTAGTTAAAAACCTAACCAAACCATCCATCCACCACCTTTCCAACACCAAAAGACACAAATTATCAATCTCTGCTTAGAATATAGTATAAAAACAAAAAAGAAAAGCATTATGAAAGCAACTAAAGAAATCTGAGTCTATGAAATATACATTAGTATGACAGTGTCCAATATAACTGAAGCTATATGAATATGTCACGTATAATAATAGCACCTCTGATAAATAGATATGTCAGAAATACACATCAACGTATGTATAAACATTAAAAGCTGAAGGTTAAGAAGATTGTTAATATTTCCAAGACTTTTCAAGAAACATCAGATGTTTTAACCATTTTGTCAGTCATCTATCCAACATTTTTCATGTAAGGATCTGTTGAATATATATATATATATATATATAAAACACTTACAAAAAAAATTACAAAACATTTCAAAACGTTACAAAAAAAGCCTCACAACCCTCTGTTTAGTTACTAAAGGTTTAGTTATGTAACATAAGTCTAATGTTAATATGCATAATGAGTTTTCTAATGCAGGTCCTAGTTTAGCTGATGTCATTTAGTTATTAAAAGTGTCATTGAATCTGCAGAGTGTATGCATCTATAAAAGAACATATGTTTTTCAGAGGAGTTAAACACTTTTATCAGAACTAATTATTTACTATTTAAAGTATCTAAGTGAAGGATAACAGAATTTCAAGAGAAAAAAATTCTAAATACAGCCATTTAATAAGTTCAAAAGGTCAAGTGATGTCATCACTGTTGTTTCCTCAAGCTGCAGCTTCATAAACTTGTTAAAAGTCTAAATATCTATCTCTGTAAATAGTCTCATGCACAGCAGAGGTTGACTCTAGTGAGGAAAAAAGCATTTTTTGCAGGGAATCAAATCTTGAAGCTTTTAGAGTTTACAGGAAGCAAAAAATAAAAACCTCAAGCTGCCTTGTCAGTGCATGTCATGAACCTCTACAATGAGAACAGTCACACAGACCACCATTTTCCACACAAAACATCTACATCATGAAAAAATTAACCCTTTCATGCAAAACAGCCACTTAGAAGGAACAACGGCTTCCTCAAATCAGAAAACATTTTATAACATTTCAATCATTTACCCACCAGTTAACCAGACCAGAGAGAGAGAGAGAGAGAGAGAGAGAGAGAAACAACCCAGTATATATATATATATATATATATATATATATATATATATATATATATATATACTTACATTTAGCTATCTATAAAACACCATTAATATACTATATTAATGATTATATGTGTCTAAACAAAGAGTCTAAAACATCTAATTAGAAACAATAATCAGAAACATATTGTTACCCCATCACTGACCAACTAGAAAAATGGGCATTGGTATTAAGTCAAATTATACTATTACTGAAGAATTAGAAGACATATATCATTTGTAGTTATTTAAAAGGGAAAAGTATGTAAAGTACTTATAGTGGGGAAAAGTGAGAAAATGAACATTAGCAACAAAAACGAATAGGAAGAAAGAAGAGAGAGAGGGAGAGATAATGTTATTTAAATACTTATAGTACTGTATGTAATTAGAAGAAGTAGCTATAGAAAGGAAAAAAAGAAAGTTAATAATGAATATGATTTACATTACCTTTCAGTATAGAGATTTTCCAGAATCAAATATATTATGAGTCATAAAACAAAGCATTTAGAATTACAAGGAATTTATTCATTTGTCCTTTAGTTTCTAAGTTTTGTTTGCTCCTTCCTTCACAGACCATCCATTTTTTGTTGACTGTTTCTTCAATCTCTGGGATGACCATTCCATATCTTCTGTGTCTGACAGTATTTTCTTCTTTTGGATAAATTCTTCTGCATCTTGTAGGGAATCAAAGATCTTCACTCCTTCTGGCAAGCTGATTTTTATTCTTGCAGGAAAAAGAATTTGAGCTTTAACATTGGCTTTTTTTCAAGGATTTAATTACAGGATCATGCTCTTTTTTTCTGGATATGACTGTAGAGGTGTAGTCATTGTCAAAACGAATAACTTTTTCACCCATCTTAATAGAGGAATTAGTCCAAACTGATTTCAGCACTAAGTTCTTGTCTTGTAAGGAAAGAAATCTAAGTATCATAGACCTGGGGTTAGATGAACTCAGAGATGAAGCTGGATTTGCCAGGGACCAATGAGCCCTCTCAATTCCAAAAGAGAGGGATTCAGCCATGTATAGTGCTGATGAAAAACACTTATTGAGGAATTGAATCCTGTTAGCACCCTCTTCTTTCTCAGAAATTCCATATATCCTTATGTTGTTCCTCCTTGATCTACTTTCAAGGTTCTTCCAGTTTCTCAGTCAGCCTGGTGTTTTGTTTCAGAAGAAATTCATTATGGTGTTCATTTTCTGTCACTCTAGTATCTAGGTCAGTTACTGTTTCCTCCAAAGCAAGAATCTGTTCCGATTTTTTTTAACTATTCCATTTAAAAGTTCCAGTTGTTCACTGCATTCTTGTTTGATAATATCCAGTTTGTTTTCAAATTTGTCTATTTTGAGTGACAGTTCTTGGATGTTTGATATTATAAGATGTAGTTCTTTCTTCACTGTACTTTCCTGGTGTGGGTTCTTCGAGTTTCTCATCTTGAGGTCTCCAGTAGAAAACTTCTTGGCAGGAGTAATTAAAAAATTCTTTTGATTATGTATTAATTTTTAGAAAATAATAAAGAGTCTATGTTAAATCTATCTTTTAGTGTACTTTTAGTTAGATTTTTTCTAAAAATTAAAGTATATTTCCTGTCAGGATATTAAAATCTAAGCAGAGCTATGGATTTCTGCTGCTATCATACTGGCATCTTGGCCATGCCCCCATTTGAGCTGTTTTTAAAGTTCTACCATTTTCTCATTGTCCTATGGGTGGCAGTGTAGAATTCCATAGTTTGATTACACAGTTGGAATACAATGCATTCCCTGCAGTATTGATGATTCTGAGGTGGCATTTATCAGGTTGAACACAGGAACATAGGAACATATTAGGCAGGCAATCATAGGGACCAAACAATGCTTTGCCATATACAGCTTTAAGCAGATAAACCTAACTTTTTGTCATCCTTTATAAGCACTTAATAGTGCTCACTTCACAAATTGATCAAGACATACATGACAACCCTGGTGTAAATTCATGTCTACGCATTCAGTCATCAAGACTGGCCTTAAGGTTAGTCAAAGTAGTACTTTGTCTGTCTTGTAGTGGTAACTTATTCCATAGTCTAGGAATACATTGAGTTAGACACCTATCGATCCAGTGTCTCTTGGCTCCCTGTTGATGCAGTTTTAGATGCTTGCAGAACCACTGGTTTTATAAAAAATAGGAGATTAAATAGAACTACATCTTTCATGACTCAAAACGTGATACACATCTCACCTCAAAGGAGCCTATAGGCTACTGAATATAACGAGAGATGAACTAATCTATCAGGCAAGTTTTAAGATTTAAGACCTTTAATTTTCTTGGTCTGAAATCTTTGGGGTCTTTCCATTTGAGTGATATGGTTGGATTTGTACATAGCAAAGGGAATATTGTATTCAGTGATAAGACTTTTAAAGGAAGTGTGCAGTGGTAGGTTGAGGGTTTTATTTTATTTTATTTATTTATTTTTTTGTTATCTTGAAGATATTTTCATGGAAATTAGGTAGGACAGACAGCAGGATTTCCTGACTGTGATGGAAACATGATGACTGAATGAGAGAGAGAGAGAGGGAAAGAGAGATAGAGAGAGTTATCCACATAGGTACCTAGGTCTCTTATGGTCTTATCTGTCAGAATGGGAGTACCATTTATAACAGGTGGAAAAAAATTTCTACCAAATGCTACTATGCTGCACTTTTTCATTTATTTTGAGACAACTTTTGATATACCATGTATGTGCATATTGCAGCCTATGCTACAGCTGTTTGTATCAGTGGATGGGCTGATAATGGTCTCCACTTTGCAGTCATCAGCAAGGCTGGTTAAACACACTTCTGGGATATTCTCTTGGATGTCTGTAAAGTAAATGCCAAATGGAAGTAAGCCATGAATTGATTCCTGTGATACCCTGTAGATCATTATGTGTGTATATACCTTTAAGAAGATATCTAAGGGCTTGCACAAGTGTATAAATACTGACCTCATGCAAGTCTGACTGCCATTTTGTAGTTAGCTGTTGAGATGTGAACATGTATGCATGTAAGGTCTGTCTATTAACTAGTTCATTCATATTTTATGATGCTGCTATCCATCGTGATGTGCTTCTATGTATTAAAGCATTTAACAAAACCCCAAGCCTTCTTACTATTTGTGTTAGAGACAAACAAGCGTCACCTATCTAGTTACAAATTTACATTTAGAGAAGGATCCAGCAACTTTCACAGATTGGATCTGTTGAAAAGCCAACCTGTAGTCCAGCAGACAGTCACCAAACTGGACAAGAATAAGGTGACTGTAAGCTCCTTGATATAGCAAGTTGTGAGCAGCTGATAGATATATGAGACTACGATGATGTGGTACTTGTAGTCAAGTTATGTTGTGCAATGGCAGAACAGTTTGCATGATTTGTTGGATATATTGGTGGCAAATTTTGCAGTTTTGTTATAAGATCACTCTATTATTTGTTTATTTAAAAATGTGTTTATTGATTTCCCTATCTCTGATAGCTGAGTTGTGTGAAAATATGTGCTAACTGGAATATGCTTGGAAATTAAAATGCAAAAGCTCTGGTTTTCCTGCCTGACCCTGAGGAAAGGCTTTGCTATTAGACTATGCCAAGTTTTTATGTATTTTTAGATGAGGGCATAGGATCACAGGATCATAGGTGGTTACTAGACTAATGGCCCCAGGGCCCTTACAAGCCTAGCCAAGTTCATCCCATGTTCCCATGGGTGTCTAGTTTAAACAGACACTAAAATCATCACCTGTTGCCCCTGTCCAAGAGGGACACAGGTAGAAGCCCTGTGGTGAATTTCTGGTTGCCCATCCAATCATCCAAAGTATACTTCAATAGGGCTACACTTAAATAGGCTTGCAGGTGGAGGTCAGATATAAGGTTTTCTTCTATGATGACTCCTGCTTATTTTGTATGAGTGACTAGCTCAATGTTAGTATTACTGATATAACAGTTTGTTCGTTGTTTCAGAATGATTTTTTTGAGTGACTAGAGTTATTTGGTATTTATTTGGAGGTCGGATTCAGTAGGAGTGGAGAATATTTTATTCTCAATAAAATGAATAAAATGAGAATGTTGCAAGGTTCTGTTGCAGAGAAAGACTGTTGAATTTTGCATCGTAGTTCCTGTATGTCTGTTTATTTGATTAATGTAGCATTGGCTCGAAGAAGAAAAAATATCATTTGCATGTATGTTAAGCAACAGTGGTCCAAGTATGGAGTTGTTTGGTAGCCAAATAGTGGTGGGTAAGTTGGGGAAGTAGGTGATATGTCATTTTACTTGTTGACTTATGTACTTGCTTTTAGCATGGTGAGGTATTTTTTGATTGCAGAAAGGTATTGGATTTTATGATGTAGTTAAGAGTGAGATGTGAGGAGCCAGTCAAGGTTAAATTAAGTATTTGAGAGCTTGTAAACTGTACTGAGTAGGAAAATTAGTTATGTGAAGTTAAAAAGTTATAGTGAATGACCTAGGCAGTCATCCTTCATTTTTTAACAATTAATGTTAAAATATCTTATAATGATGGTTGCCTGAGTGATATTTGTTAGTGTCCAGGATAATATTTCCTCAGCAACAGGTATGTTCTTACCTGGGAAAATATACATGACAATGATTCTGAAGCAGCGAAGCAGGCTATACCTCACACATCAGTGTAAGGTAATTAGTTCATGCCTGTCAGGTGCTAGTAATAGGGATGCAGAGATACCAGCACCTCTCACAGGTGAGAGCAACTTCTGTAGTGTAAAATGATACAGCTGTTGTGCTATGCAGCAGGACCTGCTACACACTGATAAAGAATTGAATGACATAAGTTATGGAAAGTTAAAGTGTTGATACTCAGCATAGCTAAGGGATATATCAGATCAAAATAAATTACACCATTAGTGCAGTATGTGTTCATAGTTGGCCTTAGGCATAGGCCAACTAGGCAGCCACCTAGGGTGCCCCTCTAGCAGGGGCACTTTTCCAGTATTTATTTGGTGTAGGTAGACCAGGATGGGGGCACAAGTTGGTGTGGAGGGATGCCATGGAGCCCTTTTACCTAGGGCACCATTTGACATAAGGCCACTCCTGTATGTGTTCATCAAACCAAACGAACCATGAGAGGCAGGGCTTTGGCTGCACAGATGGCCATAGTAATGGTAAAGGAGACAGAAAAAAACAAAATATCCACAACTCAGCAAGAAAACCTTTTCATTCAAAACATACAGCTGGATTTCAACAGATAAAGCTGATTTACATGGTTGCTCTTGCAGCTGGAAACAAATTGCCCATATGATGCACTTTGGATATTGTGGCTGCTCAGAGCAGCAGTAAATATGATTGCTTAATGAAACTCCACACAGCTTTTTACTTTTGTGTTCAGGGCTAGACCTGCTCATTTCAGATAGAAGACAACTTTTTTTGTCTGATGTGCTGCAAATATTGTGGCAGCTCAAAAATAGCAGTAGTTATGGAATGTTTGCTTAACAAACAGCTGAGATGGTGTAGTGGTACATTGCTCTGACTGTAGTGTACAGGGTCCTGGGTTCAAGACTTGACAGCTCTGATTATTTCACCCCTCATCAGACCCATTGCTGAGTACAGTGCCCCATTTGGCATGTATCTCACAAGACACCTACAACAACTGGAAAGGCCACAGAAATATCTCACTAGGAGGATTACCGGCCTCAAACAGATGCCATACGCAGACCATCTCAAAAAACTCCAGCTCTACTCCATCACATATCACCTACTCAGAGGCGATCTCTGCCTAACATACAAAGCTATGTCAAACCGAGAGCTGTTGGGGTGGATTGTTTAATTTTTGTAAAAACTCAGTCTCATACAACCCTGCTACTGTAGTATTTTTGGTTATTTATTTGTTTATTGGATTTCTTAACCAGGATCAGTCACTAACTAAACTGACTAATTTCTGTCTTCTAAAAAAAATCATAAAATAAGAAAATAAAAGCCACAAACGTGGAATCTGTGAAAATTCTTAAATTACAATGTAAGGGAATAGCAGGCTGAAGACTGCATGGCCACCGAGTAGGGGCTGCTAAGGGGAGAAGCCCAGTCTAAGACATGTAACCAAGCATTATTAGGCAATCCTATGTAAATGAGTGTTAGGATAGTGAATAACACTTTTACATAGCAAATGAGCACAGTCAGTGGAGTGTAGGAGTAGGATATGGGGAGGAACAGAGTAGGAGATAGGTGACATCACAAGGGGGGTATGTATGAAAGTAGTGAAGCTCATAGGAGCAGAGTGACATGTGTCAGCTGTCAGTTAGACATCATGGAAAGAGGTGTGTCAACAGGTAGGCCAGGGAAATCCAAGAAATGGAAGGTGTATACTGTGGATAACACCAAAGTTTCTTGCTGAGTGGGTATGCGCGTGTGTGCATGCCTGTAAACCCGAGTAAGACAGAGTGCGAGCGTGAAAGCGTGAGTGTGTGTGTTTAAGTCGGAGTAAGCATGTATAAGGTTGTGTAAAGACCTGTGAGCATGTTTGCGCTGGTGTGCGCGCGTTTTAACCCGGATAAGCAAGTTTTAGTCCGTCTAAGCATATGTGCGCGAGTATGAGCTGCTGTGAGCGTGTTTGCGCTTGTATGCGTGTCACTCCCTCCTGAGGAAACAGAAAGGAAAAATGAAGCACAACAAATAGTAGGAAGCTACCAGGGAATACTAGTAGAGATAGCAGGTGAAAACAGTCAGAATCAGGCAATTACACAGCCAGAACACTAGCCCAGCCCAGCACTTAAAACTCTGCAAACAACAGTGCAGTTTGTTTCTCTCAAGAGACACTGCAACACTGGAGTAAGCTACTAGAAGTGAAAACTGAAAAAGCTACACTCACTCAAAAAAATGCTAGGGGCTGCCATTGCTGTTATAAGGCGACATATGCAACATGTTGAGGGTGGTGACATTGCAAATGCTGCCGGACAACCCACAGTGAGGAGACGGAAAAGAGTATACAGGCCCAGGGTCACCTACCAGGGGTTACATGAGCTGGAGATAGTGGAGTGCTATAGAGTGGACATAGACCTCCTGCAGAAAATTGTTGAGCTGTGCAGGCCATGCCTCACACACAGAACCAACAGAGGGGAACCCATCCCAATGGAAACCAAGCTATGTGTTGGCCTAAGAATACTAGCAACAGGTACCTTCCAGAGACCAACTGGTGATATGATGGGGATATCACAGGCATCAGCATCCAGGGTACTGCACCAGTTCCTGGATGCCATGTCAGCACATGTTGTTGATCGCGTATATTTCCCCAATTCCCGTGAGGTATTGGCCAGCAATATGCGTCTCTTCCAGCAAATAGCAGAATACCCTGAGGTAGTGGGTGCAATAGACTGCATGCATATACACATCCAAGCACCAGCCAGTGAGCGGGGTAGGGCCTACATTAACCTCAAGGGCTTCACCTCCATCAACTGCCAGGTTGTGTGTGATGCCCAGGGCATAATAATGAATGTGTGTGCTGGCTGCCCTTGTAGCTACCATGATTCCCATATTTGGCATCTGACGCAGCTGTACCAGACATTTGCCAATGGGGACATCCCACATGGTCACTTAGTGGGGGATGCTGGTTATGCACTGCTGCTGTGGCTGATGACACCCATCAGAAATGCACACACACCTGAACAGGAACGCCATAATGAGGCACATGCACAAACACGAAATGTAATTGAGCTTGTGTTTGGGTTGCTGAAGTCACGGTTCCGGTGCCTGCACACATCTGGTGGAGTCTTGCAATACTCACCAACTACATGTACCCAAACTGTCATGGTATGTGCTATGCTACATAAATAAACAGCTGCAGCAGGACCATCATAGGCCTGGGCCAAACAGCCCCCCACCATTGCCAAGGCCATCACAGGCAGAGCATGACTCGGAGGAGGAACAACCTGAGCCTGCCCCAATAGGCAGAAGGAGGAGTGCCCACTATGCCTTGGCCTTGGCAAAGAGGCAACGCATAGCACATACACTGGCTCAGTAGGAACCCTGGAAATGATACCTCTCTCTGACTCGCACATATAGTGAAAGGGATGCCTAAGTTGACACAACCTGCTTTCAAACATGTGCAGGGAGTGTAGTATGTGCATTTGACATAGGCAGCCCTGCAGCACCACCTGAGGCATGATTGCCATGTGTTAAGCAATGTAAGCTAGTGCTAAACAGCATTTACCACCATGTAGTATATGCAATCCTCATGACCCTGAGTATCATCCTACCCTCACCAAACATGATGCCACAATATGAAGATAAGATGATCAATTACAACAATTGGCTTACGTATTGGTGTCAGTGAAAGGGGATCCAATGCCTGTCAGCCTGGGATGACATGCTCGACAAGACATGATGCTTCGCTAGGGATGGCTTTCACCTGTCACCTGTGGCCTTTTGGATATTGCCAAAGGCTCTTGTCACCCGCATAGTGCCTTTTTTAGGTAAGGCTCAAAAGACAAACCCACCTCCATAGGTATCACAAGAGATAAGAAACTAGAAGTAATGCTACTCAATGCCAGAAGTCTAAACTGCAAGATGCATGCACTCCAAACTCTCCTCAGCATGGAGAATGTTGATATCTGTGCAGTAACAGAAACCTGGTTCAAGGCTCCCAAGAGCACCCAAGCACTAACAGTTTACACCTCATACCATGCTTTACATGCTGCAAAACATGGAGAAAACTACAAAAGGAGGGTGAGTATCAATATTTGTCATAGATACCCACACCCCCAGGTTGGTGGCACAGCATGAAGCATCAGACTCTATCCATGTGCAACTAACAGTGGGTAAAACCGCCTTCCAGTTCATATCCTGCTACAGACCACCCTCCTAAACCCAGGAACCACACTTGTTTGACTGGAGAACACATGAAAATATGAAGGTCTCCCCAAACACCATTATATTGGGTGACTTCAACTACCCAAACATAGACTGGGAGCATTACCCTAGCTGCAACACCCTAGCCCAAACATTCCTAGAATGTTTAACCTCAAATGCTATGGAACAACTTGCTACCACTCCCACAAGAGGGGAAAACATACTGGACATGATCATCACCAACATGGGGACTCTATGCCCAAGACCAAAAGTGTATCCCTCACTGGTAAGATCAGACCATAGAGTAATCTCACTGGATATTCACATCCTGACCCCAGCCCATGGCCAGAAAACCACAGTGAAAATTTTTCACTAAAGCAAATGTCACACTCCTCAAAACCAAGGTGGAATCCTTCACAGCCCCTGTGCCTGTGGAAAATATGTCCCAGACCTCAGAACCCTTTATAAATGCATTCTATGAACACCTTCAGGAATGCATGGATCATGCAATCCCAAATAAAACCAAGATCCAATCCTCCAAAGGCAGGCATCCTGTCTGGTGGACCCCAGCCATAAAAAGAAAACATACAGTACAAGGAGGAAGCTACTATATGATAGAGCAAAATCCCAAAAACGGAAGGCATCTCTGATCAGTATTATTGACAAACTACGGCCACACATAAAATTGTGTAAGGCCATCTTTGAGATAAAAACTGTACAGGACACTATGGATAATCACAAGGCTTTCTTTAGTTATGGTAGGAACCTGGGTGGGAATTCCCAGATATGCTCAGAATTAGTCCAAAATGACAAACAATACACCAAACCCACAGACATTGCCAACATCCGAGCTGACAGGTTCAGTGCAAACCCCCCCCCCCTCCCCACCAAAAGGGCAAATATCTATCCCAGCAGAGTGCTGGCCCCCTGAGATCTCAGATTCTCAGGTAACAGCCAGCCTCTCCAAAACAAAACACACAGCATCAATAGGACCAGACGGTGTCCTGGGTTGTGTCCAACATGAACCCCAAGAAGAATTGAACACAAACATAAAACCACTGTTCAATCTCAGCCTTACCACAGGATATGTACCCAAAGAGCAGTGTACAGCAACAGTGGTCCCTCTCCACAAAGGTGGTGCCTCAATGGATACTGCAAACTATTGCCCCAGAAGCCTGACTAGCTTGGTCTGCAAAGCTATGGAAAGGATCATCATGGACCTCAGAAATAAAGATATTGGGGACCTACAGACACTGTATCCTACCCAGTTTGGCTTTGTTAAGGGCAGATCCTGCCTCTTAAACCTGGTTGAGTAATTTGAAACAGTCACCAAGGCCATTGACGAGGGGAAGGTGGTCCACACAGCCTACCTGGACCTTGCAAAAGCCTTCCATACAGTACCCCACTTGGTCATTATAGATAAGCTCACCAGCTTCAATATAAACCCCTATGTCACTAGATGGGTTGCAAACTGGCTCAAGGACAGAACCCACATGGTCAGAAATGCTGGAGCCATGTCAGACCCCAAACCAGCTACAAGTGGCATCCCACAAGGCTCAGTCCTGGGACCTCCCTTGTTTGGTATATATTTCTCGGAGGTACAGGCCAACACAGAAGGACTGTGGCTGAACAAGTTTGCAGATGACTGCAAACAGGGCGCCATAATCGACCCTCCAGCTGACACAAGCATCCTACAAAAGGGCCTCATAGAAACAGACAACTGGTGCCAGAGCCTTGTCCTCAAGCTAAACGCAAAAAAGTGTATAGTCATCCCCTTTGGCAAAAACTAAGTGCCCACAAATTACCACATAGGTGGTAACCCATTAAGTATTGAAGAAGTGATAAGGGACCTGGGGACCCAAGTTGAGAGCAATCTCTCATTTGACAACCACGTGGCCAAAGTGTTTAGAGAAACATTTTATATAGCCCACCTAATCATGACGGTATTCACATTTAGATCAGGGGAGGTCATCGTGCCTCTTTACTCATCCCTCATCAGGCCCATAATTGAGTACAATGCCCCTTGTGGGATGTACCTTATCAGACACCTGCAGCAGCTGGAAAGACCACAAAAGTACCTCACCAGGAGGATCAAAGGGCTCAAACACATGCCATTTGCTGCCGGGTTAAAGAAGCTGCAGCTCCTCTCAGTGGCATACTGCCTGCCTAGAGGTGATTTGTGCCTGATGTATAAAGCCATGTCCAACCTGGAATCAATGGACATGCTGCACCTTGGAAAATCAGAATCCCATCAAGCTACGCGCTCAAGAGACCTGAACCTCAGGACGGAAATAAATAGGACATGCTGGAGTGACAGATTCATAACCCAGAGGCTCCCTCCACTCTTGAGTAAACTCCTACTCCAGGTTAGCCAGAGTCCCTCATTGACTCCCTTCAAGAGGAATCTTGATGAGTGGATGGGAGATTGTAGGTTTACCCTGGGTATCACTTCTATGTCACTGTTAGACAGACACAGTATACTAACCTTGAAAAATGTCATGGCAAACTCCACTAATGTGTGTTGAAAGCCAAACACACTCTGGCTAGGATTATAAATGCCCTAGGGCAGATAGCCTAGTATGAACCTATGAACAGAATCACACACTCCAACTAGTACAACTGCGGTTAATGTGGAGTAATGTTTGGCAATGTCCACCCAAGTTGGTGAATACACAGCAATGTTGGACAAGCCTGGTTTAAGTAGGCCATAGCTGAACAAAACGCAGCATGCTCATAGTTGCCCAACTGGCCCTTAACCAGTCTGGTCTGCTCAGTTTGAACATTTAAAGCAGTGATGGGACTCAAACCCATGATACTGTGCACCATAGTGAAAGTACTGAACCAGTACACCATGACAGTATTGCAGTGTTCAGCCAGTATGAAAGAATGTTGAAAGTCTTTGCAAACTATCCCATGGAAAACCTGCAGGCACAGCACAATCCCTGTTGAGTTATGACACAAAGGAGTCTGGCAGTAAAAACACAACATGATGTCCAACACACAGTATAAATGTCAATATTGGTCATGTTCACACACAGCCACAAATGTAGTGGACTTCAGATCACAACATATGGAAAGGTCACACTGGGCATGCTCACACACTTAGGTCATGTCTGAGTATAGCAGTCAGCCACACATATCTGCCAGTTGTATGTGTTAAGCCGAGAACCTCCCACGATCCAGCAATCTGCCCTGTGCACACAGTTAAATGACAACAGACACATATATTAATATACTGGAACCCTGTCATGATCAAACATATTATGCAGATACACAAGTTGTTCATAGAAACTGGGAAACCTACGGGAATAAAGACCTGCAAACAGTATCAGCAACAAATATTGTGCATCCCCAACATAAACATAGGTGCAGAGGTCGATACTAGGCTGTCTGCCCTAGGGAATTCATAAGCCTAGGCAGAGTGTATTTGGCGTCCGCTTCCCCAGTAGAGTATCATACTGTGCCTCTGTAAAGTAGGTCACAGAAGGCACCCTTTAAGGCTAGTTTGCTGTGCCTCTGTCAAGCAGGGACACAGTGGAGATCCCAGGGGTGAATTTGCAATGTCCCATCCATACGGCTGGATTTTGCTGGAAGAGGGTTGGCAAGGGGCTATGTCTAACTTTAACTGGGATTCAATTCCAGAGTGAGGGGAGCCTCTGGGTAATGAATCTGTCCCTGCAGCATGTCCTATTTAGTTTTGTGCTGAGGTTTAAGTCCCTGGAGTTTGTAGCTCTAAGGGTCTTGGATGTTATGAGGTGGAGCATGTCCATTACTTCTGGGTTTGACATGGCTGTGTACATCAGGCATAGATTAACTCTGAGTAGGCGTTAAACAACTGAGTAGAGCTGGAGATCCTTTAGTTGAGCTGCATAGGTGTGTAGCCCATGATCCTCTTGGGGAGGTACTGTTGTGGACACTGTAGTTGCTGCAGGTGTTGGGGAAGGTACACCCCAAAAGGGGCATTGTAGTCAAACACGGGCCTGATGAGTGACTAGTAGAGGGCCACAATGACCTCCCATGATCTACATGCAAACCCCCATGTGATAAGGAGGGCTATATAAAGGTCTTTGCAATGACTCTGTCAATGTGATTAGGAAAGGAGAGGTTATGATCTATGTTGGTCCCCAAATCTGTAAATACATCTTCTGTACGTAATAGATTACCACTTATGTGGTGATTTGTGTGCACCTTGTTTTCCCCAAAGGGGATGACTATGCATGTCTTAGCATTTAGCATGAGGCCATGGCTCTTGCAACAAGCATCCATCTCTGTGAGACCCTTATGGAGGAAGCATGTGTCAGCTGCAGTGTTGCTTATGGCCCCCGGTTAACAGTCATCTGTGACGTTTGTTAGACATAATCCCCCTGTGTTAGTCTGAACCTCAGAGAAGTACATACCGAACAGAACAGGTCCCACAACTGAGCCCAGTGAGACACCAGTTGTAACTGGTCTAGAGTTGGACATGGCACCTGCAATTCTGACCATGTGGGTTCCATCCCTGAGGCAGATAGCAACACATCTAGTGATATAGGGGTTGATATTTAAGCTGGTAAGCATATGTATGATGCCTGAGTGAGATATTGTGTTGCAGGCTTCTGCAAGATACAGGTAGACTGTGTGAACTACCTTGCCCTCATCCATGGCTTCAGTAAATGTTTCAAAGATATGAACTATGTGTAAGAGGCAAGATCTGCCCTTAACAAAGCTGAATTGTGTATGATCCACTGTCTGGAGGCTCACAATGTTTTTGATTATGACTTCCATGATAATAAGCTCCATAGCTGATAGTTCCTGTGGTCCGTTGTGGCACCACCTTTGTGGAGTGGGAGCCCTGTATCTGTATGTCATTCTCAGTGTACATATCCTGTAGTAAGGCTAAGTTGGAACAGTGACTTAATGTGAGTGTTCAGTTCTACTCAGAGGTCGTGTAGGACACAGCCTGGGACACCATCCGGTCCCATACATATGCTGTGTTATTTGCTGTGGAGAGGGCACCTTTCACCTGTGCATCTGTGATGTCAGGGAGGTTACATTCATTTGGGATGGGCATCTGTACCCTTGGGGGGTAAGGGGGGGATGTTTGTGCAGACTCTGTCTGCCAGGGTGTTGGCTGTGTCGGTAGGTTTGGCATATTTTGTGCTGTTATGCAACAATTCAGAGCATATCTGGTTGTTTCCACACATATTCCTGACATAACTAAAGAAGGCCTTGTGATTATCTGTAGTGGCTGGTCAATTTCACTGTCAAAATGTGCAAGTGATGATTATATGAGGGATTGAAGTGTCTTGCCAATACTGTTCAGAGATGTCCTCCCTCTGTGGGATATTGCTCTGTTATGTAGTAGCTTTCTCCTTCTGTTGTACATCTTATATATGGCCGGGGTCAACCAGACAGGTCTCCTGTTTTGGAGGAGTCATGGTTTTATTTGGGATAGCATGATCAATGCATACCTGCAGGTGCTCATACAATGCGTTTGTAAAGGATTCTGCAGAATTCCACCTCAGTCTTCACAAGTGCAAAGTCTGCTTTTGAGAAATTCTTTACAGTGATTTCCTTGGCTGGGGGTGGGGACGGGATATGGATGTCCAGGGAAAGTTGTTTATGGTCTGATCTTAACAATGAGGGTTCTACCTCTGGTGTGGAACATAGAGTCCCCATGTTGGTGATGATCAGGTCCAGTATGTATTCCCCCTTGTGGCTGTGGTGACTGGTTGTGCCATAGCACATGGATTCACAAATTGTAGTGGCTGTAGGGTGATGTTGTTGAGGGCCTGAGTAGTATCCCCAGTCAATATTTGTGTACCTGACATCAACCACTATAATGGTGTGTGTGAAGACCTTCATATCCTACACTGTTCCCAGGAATGCTGAGTGTGGTTCCTGGGTATGGGGGGGGGGGGTGGTCTGAACTACACACCAAACCAAAAGGCAGTTTTGCACAATGGTAGTTGTATATGTATGGCCTGTCATGCTTAGTGCAGTGGTACCAACCCGGAGGTGTGTGTATCTGTGATGTATATGGATATACCCCCTACTTGTGTTGTGTGTTACAAGCCCTGTGTTCACGAAGCATGGTATAGAACATAACCTGGCAGTGCCAGTGTGCATATGTGACCCTGAACTAGGCATCTGTTAATGCACAGATATTGTTATCCCCCATACTGAGGGATAGTAAAAGATGTGCATTCCTCTATGGAAAGACTGATGATGGCAGCACCCTATAAATACAGCAGGAGAAGAAAAATCATCCAGTAATGCGAATAGCGTGCTGTGCTAATGTGTCTCTCTCAAGTATCATAACATAGTTAGGTAGGGGTTTGAATCCTGTAAATGCTGTGTGTGTTTGTGTGGGGTGGCAGGGAGTGTGTATGTATGCAATTCTCTGTGAAAGGAATGGCCTTTTTGAAGACTGGGATAACACACTAAAAGATGTACATTCCTCTGTGGAAAGGCTGATGATGTCAGCACCCTATAAATACAGCAGGAGAAGGGAAATCATCCAGTAATGTGAATAGCGTGCTATGCTAATGCGTCTCTCTCAAGTATCATAACATAGGTAGGTAGGGGTTTGAATCCTGCAAACGCTGTGTGTGGAGTGGCGGGGGGTGTATGTATGCAATTCTTTGTGAAAGGAATGGCCTTTTTGAAGACTGGGATAACACACTAAAAGATGTACATTCCTCTTTGGAAAGACTGATGATGTCAGCACCCTATAAATACAGCAGGAGAAGGGAAATCATCTAGCAATGCGAATAGCGCGCTGTGCTAATGCATCTCTCTCAAGTATCATAACATAGTTAGGTAGGGGTTTGAAACCTACAAATGTCATGTGTGTGTTTGTCACACAGTTTGTCAATGTGTTTTGCTTTTATTATTGTATGACATATTATTATAACAGTAATTTCAATGCACACATCAGGTATGTGTGTGCCACATACAGATATGTACCTGTGACCTTTAATAGTTCCTATGTGTGAAGCCTGCCTCATATGAATACAGTTGTCACCTTTGCCAGGATGTGCTGCAGCTTACCAGACCTTAAGCCATACATGTATGTTGGTGACAATGCAGGCTACTGCAGTGATCTGTGTCCTAGGCCAACTATGTGACACACACCCATGAAAGCTTTGATAGATTAATGTGGGTGAGGGTTCATGTCTGGAGTATATGTCAGACATGTTAAAACACAGCAAAGTCTGTGAGTGATGGACATCCAGTGTAGGTGTATGGCAATTGTTGCCGATATGCATACAGACACCTTCTTGCTTAGGTGATACACCGAAGGACTACAGAATACCTTTGGAAATGTGAATATCACAGGATAGGTAAGATAACACTTGTCCACATGTACACACCATTACCCATTCTACATGATGGGTGCTACCACCTACATGGTACTGTTGGAATACTATGTTAACTACATGCCAATGACAATGCTACAGTTGCGTTACAGCAATACAGCATGGCTTGGACAACAGGTATCTGTCTGTATGATACCCTTGTGGTGGTTAGGTGTGTCATGTGTAGAATGCATTGTAGGCCACTGTATGCATTTGCAGTCATGGATGGACATATCCATAGTGTGTTGACATGTACATGAGACTGCTATATGCCAAAGAGTATTGTTCCCAGGGATGTGTGGGGCTCAGTAAGAATGGCTACTGGTATAGTGTAGTACTGCAGGGATATCACTGACACCAGGTTCCTACATCTGTGTGTCAGTTGAGGAGACACCATATAATGACCACTGAATGTCAGGCTATGTAGGTTGTGTATAGTACCAGAATGCAGACCATTGACATTTGGAAACCGTATCACCCACAGCATACTGTCAAACCATGTCATGTTCCATGTTAACCATGTTCACAAATGTACACCTGCAACTCTGTGCTGCAAACATCACACATGTACTGTCCACACCCCAACACATGCAGGCACAGGTACACACAACAGCCATGTGGCACATGTGCAGACAGTACACTTTGGGAATTAACACTGGTGTATACAAAACTACAATGACAATCATAGTTAATGCATCATGCATTCTCGAATATACCCACAACGATGTCATTACACTGTACTGTTAACAACATGATATTAGTACTACAGTGCTATGTAGTCACCCTATGCATCAGCACCATGCTATCCTGTTCCTGCATCAATGTTACAGATGGCAGGAGGTGGCACAGTTTCATCATATGCACAGGGTATGTACTTGGTTTGCCAGAGTCTGCCATTGACACACCCAATCAACATATATGTGTGTGTGTGTGTGTGTGTGTGTGTGTGTGTGTGTGTGTGTGTGTGTGTGTGTGTGTGTGTGTGTGTGTGTTAGTGAGGGACAACAGTAAAACATGGGGCAATGTTGATGTGATGTGTGTGTGTATGTGTTAGCCCTAGGTGTTAGCATTATGTGTGTGTGTATGCATGCACACAGTTCCACCACGTGGCTGCCATATACTGGTGTTTTTGGACAGCCACAGACTGTACCTGCCAGGTCATACAGATCACTGTCTCTGGCCACGGACACAATACCTGTGCCTGGCAAGGGTGCTACCGACAGTATCAGGTGCTAAGCCAGACTGGGTACTGTCATCAGAAGCAGTGGGTTGTTGACTGGACACATGTCCCTGCTGGGACTGTCCAGAGCCATGTGCATGTGGCCTTCTAGGACAGTCTAATGACAGCACAGACCCAGCATTACTGGGGCTGGTACTGGCACTATGGGAGCGGCTGCGGGTTTGTTGTCGTCCGCGACGACTGCCAGCTGATGATGTTGCTGGCATACGTCCACGTCGACACCTCAACCGTCCTGCACTGTCCTGGCTCCTGGATATGTAGTTGTGGAAGAGATCTAATGTGTCCCCCCAACATCTATCAATGACCTCACTGATATTACAGATGGCAGATGCAACATCACGCATAGTGTCATTCATAGCGGTGCGATGTGCTCTAAGCTCCCTCAGACCCTGTCTGGTGTACCGTTCCATACGTGCCTGTGCCTGCATTACAGCTCGGAACATAGCTGAGGTTGAAAGACCTCTGTGGGCACGTCTGACAGGGGCAGTACACCCACGGATGCTCCCATGAGAACCCCTGGACATCTGCTTGTGTGGTACCATGTCAGAAATCTGGCCATGGCTGCTGTGAGGGGATGTATGTGCCAATGATATCACACTACCCTGGTCAATGCCCACTGTTTGTTGTCCCTCAGCTAAGGACATTGGTGACAATGGATGTATCGGCAGGATGACTGTGCGCATTGATGGGGTTGACTGCTGTGTAGAGTCGATTGGCTGACCAATGACAGACCCTGTCACACCTCCCTGTGCCAGTACACATGTATCATCATTATCACTATCCCCAGCAGTGGCTTCAGGTTCCCTGCTGCACTCCACCAGAGCAACATCAGAACCTGTGAGAGGAAGATAGGAAACACAGTTTACAAATGTGTACATGATGTTAGCACACATGCACACATGCACAAATGCACACATGCACACATACACACATGCACACATGCACACATGCACACAGCTGCACATGCACACAGGAGCACATGCACACAGGCGCACATGCACACATGCACACAGGTGCACATGCACACAGGCACACATGCACACAGGCGCACATGCACACATGCACACAGGCACACTCTTCAGTACAGCAGATACAAACACAGACACACCTGCAATCCAACACATACACAATACTGTTTGAGGGTGGATGACAGTATCACAAGGAAAAGCATCACTGCACACGTGTCAGCATGCAGATTATGTGTTGCACAGGAACATGCAGTGCAAGTGTAGACAGCCCTTGTTAATAACAGTATACGTGTACTTGATGCTTGTGTGTAGTTGTTCAGTGATTGTCTCCATCCTGGGACACAGTGTGTACAAAGACATAACAATGTTGTGCAAGTAGAAAACCACCAGAGAAGGATCCAAGAAGTCCGGTGACAAGCACACTGCAGACCGCCACTCAATACTGCTAGTATGAGTACTGTTCCGATTGAACAAACCCTCAAATTCAGTTAGACTTTAAACTGCGTATAAAAGCTCTGCAAACAGTTCAAAAACAAAGGCTTTATTCCAACGAACAACAAGAAAGAACTACAAGCTGTGGGTGCATATATTTGCACACACACACACACACACACACACACACACACACACACACACAAAACACATGATGGTGCTATGCAATAACTGCTATGTGTACTTTTGTGGTCAGTGGAACTGGATGTGGTGTAGTAACATGAGACATGATCAACATGCTTCTTGTGGTCAGTCAACAATAATAATGTGTGCCAGACATGCAGCTAGCATGCTGTACCTGAAGTGCCATAACATGACTACATCCACAATTACACAGCTACTTGTTACATGGGTGTGTAAGGTGGCCAATAGTGAGCATTGCCTAACATTAATGTATTATTTGTTCAAGACTGTTGCACAAAGACATGGTAGGCCTCTACCCCTCAGGTATATTATGTGTGCTGCGTAGATGATAAGTGGGATACTGAAGGGTGGGCATACAGCAGGTGTCATAATTGGACATGTGTAGCAGGCTAAGATGTAGTGTCTATGCCAAACATGTGTGTGTTGTGTACACGTGTATCAGGTATGCCTATACAATGTCCAGTACTGTGTTGCCACACATGTGTGTCATGCTCTGTGTATTGCATGTGAGTGAGGCAGCTACTGAGAATAATGGGATATGCATAGTTTCACAGCAAACATGCACAGCATGCATTATGCGTAGGTGTTACATGTGCACACAGCACACCTCCATATGACATGCACATGTCATTAGCAATAGTATTGTTATTACACACTCACCAGCATGGATTGGCTGCCTTGCTGTCACTCCAGAGGGACCTGCAAAAATATGACAGTGATTGCCAGTGGCCACAACTGTGCCATTGATACTGTGAGTATGATAAAGTACAGTAGTACAACAGGTAGCTTTCACAGGTGTACAGACTCTGCTCAGAATATCAATCTTGCAGAAGAATAGGCAGGTTAACAGCTACACACACAGTACATATCTCACACATGCATAAACTACCAGTACAGAGAACAGTCAACTACAGATATGGCATGTTACCTGCACACTCCATTTCAACATGCTGGGTGGCTCCGGCCTCCATGATGACACGTGTTTGTGGATGTTGTTGTTGTTGGCCTGGAGCCACAACACTTAGGAGGTGCTCCTCCACACTGGTGAGGGGGGGTGGATAGGTACCCCACCACCTGTGGCAAGCTGTTGTCTGTGGATATCAGACGCACACTGCTGGACATGTCTAATTAAATCACTGCAGTGATGGCGTACCTGCTCATATGTCCAGTTATGCATGCCTATGTCATGTACCCGACGGACAGGATCTTGCCACAGTGCAGCCCTCTCATGCTGGTTCTGGCTGGTCCTGGAAAACAGCACAGAGAAATTCTGCACCAGGCTCTGGTGGATCTCCTGATCCTCTGCTGCTGTGTAAGGTGTGTTACGCTGATGCACCATCACCCAGGAAGGAAAAGAAAAACATGTGAGCAAGTCATGTGGCACACTTAATATTCTAATGTACTGATATCACTGGCATATATAGCATCTGTCTGTCTATCAAGGGATACACATGTTCAATACCACATATCAGTGCTCAGCCCACAACTGTCTGACAGTGCCTGCCACACTCTATACAACAAACTAGTATACACCAGCACTCGGCACACTGTTTGGGATACAATGCACAACCTCGCACTGGGGGTATGTATCAAGCTAATGGATGAAGAATATTGTCATCCCATGCAATGAATGCAATGCACATTTACAGTTTCAATGGTAATCCACCCTAGTCTTTGATGCCATACCCCTACCTGACATATGTGCACAGTTGCTAATATAGCCAGCATACTGCTGTCACAGAGTATACATGCTGCCAGGTACACACACATACCCTGTAACACACATGTGATTGCGGCCATGGTACAGGCATCATTATACACACATTACACATACATACAACACACAAATGTATGACGACACAGATGAGCATTAACTGTGTACCTTATAGTACTGTGTGCCCCTACTTACAGATACCTATGCATGAGGTATGTAATCTGTGCAGACTACAGGAAACACACCAGACAGTGTTACCAGGGAATGTGAACATACACCATACTGTAGTGTTTAGGCCTACAACTTCAGATAGTACAACAGTTCATATGTGAGGTGGATTTAACAGCAGTACCACTTACTGAGCATACATGTATTGCTTCTGCCTACGATGGGACACCGCAGTCGTACACAGGGAACTACAGCACAACATATGCCAATCTACTATGTTTGCATCCCGATAACTGACACATCTTTCTCTGGCCTCACACCTATGACAAAAACTACCATGACAGACACAAACTCATGCTAAGCTATCACACCTTTACAGACCTTGCACACAGTCCATGTCACACTCATTCAACCTCACATAGCTGGTATTGCACTGAGTACATGTGTGTGTCCATTGTGTCATAGGTAGGTACTATGCTATTGGCCCTGGGCCTAGGTTAGCCTAGCCATATGCTACCCTGCCCTTTGGGACACATGTAATGTGAGTTTACTTGCTCCCGTGAAAAGGCTACACAGAGGTGACTCACAGGGCATATTACCTATCTCCATAACATTCATCAGGGGTATGTATGACATCTACTAATAAGGAGCCTTGTTTGTTAATGCTAGGTGGTTTAGTCCAGGGTATGGCATATTTGTGTATAGAAACCTGTACCTCCAGCATATGCTGTTTAGTGCAGTGACAAGGATTAGGGCCCTAGGTCATGTGGGCTGGACGGATTTTGAGGTGTTGCAATGGTGGTTGGCCGACTGGTATGGGTGGTATGGGTGTGACATAACTCTGTATGCCCAGCAGTGGTAACCTCTATGTAGGAAGGTATGCAAGGCACTCTAGCTGTGGTTTTGTGAGTCAGTCTGCATAGGGAATGTGTTTGAGGGCATTATCAGTCTTTGTTAGGTATGTCTGTGGCCTTTCCACTTGCTGTAGTTCTCATGGGAGGTACATACTGTATAGGACATTGCGAGGTGTAGAGGGGCACACTGACTTACATTTCCCTAGCTGACACACCTTTTGTGATGACACATACCATGTACAGGATTTAAAAGACTAGTGTGCCACTGTGGATATCAAAGGGGAGGCTATTTTAAACCAGTGTCCCATGTTCCCTTCTGACACCTCCAGTGGTAATCAGGCAACCATCTATGTGGTAGTTAGTGGGTAACATGTTTTGGAATGGGGTATGGTACTGCAGTATCAACAATGGTGTTCGGTCCATGCCTTGGTCACCAGGCACCTGTTGCAGTACATCTGCCCCCATGTCCCCCTCTCTCACTCTCTCTTTATATATATATATATATATATATATATATATATATATATATATATATATATATACACACACACACACACACACACACACATATACATATGAATATATATATATCAATATATACATATCCATATATATATATATATATATATATATATATATATATATATGTAAATATATATACATATAACTAAAATTAACCGCACTCAAAAAAATTGAACGAAGAGAAGAAATTTTAACTAAGAAATGAACTTCGTGACAATAAAAGCATTCAATAAAATAGTAAATAACACCAACAACTCTTGTAGAACTTTAGCGCTTTCGTCTTATTTATTATCAAGACTTCTTCAGAAAGACATGTTTCATAAGTATGAGCAACCATTTTCACTTCCTTTATATACATTAGTTCTAGCAGGCCATTTAAATTAACAACAGTTCCTTTCCAATAAGAACTGTTGTAAGGAAGTGAAGTTATTACTGGGTTACAACACTGAACTCTTTTACAAGCTGTCCCACTTATATTCTATAACAATACCAGCAGAATAATTACTAACCTGCTTAGTGGCACAACCTCACCAGCCTATCAGCGTAGGCTTGCCAATTCGCGGAACGAACACCTGCAGCTGTAATATAAATGAAGGACTATTGTAACATACCTATCCATACTATAGGCTAGGATAGCATTTCTTACATACTTAATTACATGGATACTTACTCAGTAGTGGGGCATTGGGCATTTGGCGGGCCTCCTGGATCCATCAGTTCAGTTGGTCCTCCTTTCATTGCTTCAGGTCCGCATGGTGGTGACGGACCTGTTCACCAGTCCTTGGTATGCCTGTGGCACTGGTGAGATCATGTGCCAACTTAAATATACCAACTCCAAGATCGCGCTACAGTGGGGAGATGGGAAATCTCCCGTCTTGCGCTGTATGCGGAAGCATAAAGCGGAGATTTCTCACTTCCTGCCAACACCACAAAACAAATACAACATTACGTACACACAAGGCATACAACAATACTTGCCTCTGTGTGCACGTAATGTATTAAAAAGTAAAGTGTTATTTCTAAACACTACACATTAGATTTATTAAAATCTCGATCATATGGTCTTGACCATATGAAATTAATTTTAATAATTCGATTATGTGAAGTGTTCCCATATATATATATGTATATATATATATATATATATATATATATACATATATATATATATATATATATATATATATATATATATATATATATATATATATATATATATATATATATATATATATATATATATATATATATATGTGTGTGTGTGTGTGTGTGTGTGTGTGTATATATATATATATGTGTGTGTGTGTGTGTGTGTATATGTATATATATATATATATATATATATATATATATATATATATATACATACATATATATATATACATATATACATATATATATATATATATATATATATATATATATATATATATATATATATATATATACACACTTCTAAACATCCATTGCTGTACATATACATGCACATGTAGGCACATAGACTGCCCACCTTTCATGGTGGGAATATCACTTCTGAAACAGTTGTGAGACATACCATTCTGTAATGATATTGCACAGTGTTGTGCAGAATGCATTATGCTGTCCTCAGGCCGTATAGCTGTAGCAGGCCTCACTGGCTCAGTCCCACAGAAGTTCACCACCACATGACATATACCTGCACTGCATGCTGTTTTCAATGCCACACACTACAACCTACATTGATATGTGCACATAGTAACCTTCAACTACATATGTATGTCCAGCCTTCACTAACAGTTGCAGTATGTCCCTTGCCCTATGCAGATCTGCATATACATATATATACAGACTGCTAACACATATGGAGGGTTCACAGTATGTAGATTATTAGATTATGTAGTTTACATTACCTTTGTCTCTGACAGCTTTTTTCTTTTGGCTTGCTGGCTGGCTTGCTTGCTGGCTTGCTGGCTTGCTTGCTGGCCTGCTTGCTGGCTTGCTTGCTGCCGTGCTTGCTGGCTTGCTTGCTTGCTTGCTGGCTTGCCTGCTGCTTTGCTTGCTGGCTTTTTTTTTTTGGTCTGTGTCTCTGTCTCTGTCTCTGACTCTATCTATCTCTCTCTCTCTCCCCCTCCAGTTGCTGCAATGATATTATTGCATGTGTGGACTGGCAGTACAGGCTGCTTTTGTAGGTATCTGCACATGTGCATGTGATGGCCTCTGCACCAATTGGTGGCCAGCATTTAGTTTATTGCATGCAGCCTGCTGTGTGGTATTTGCAGTTCTCACTGTGATTTCAGAACACTGCTATAAAATGATAGGTTAGGTAGGTGTAGGCCTTTCAGTTTTGCAAGGTGGGGACCATGCTGGTTTGCTGTGGACACTGTTGTGTCAGTCAGAAGGTTGGTATATCTCTCATGTCTGAGGCTGTGTTGTAGCCACTGAAATGCATGTTGTACTGAAACCTGACTGTTGCTTCTTCCAGTGCACTCTTCTCAGTGTGTATGTTAACTCACACCTGCTAATGCTAACACTGTTTACATGGGAGTATGTACTTCCCTGTGGGATTTGTGGATTAACTGGCATACAACAGTAGTTCTTGCAATGTGTTGCTATGGCTTTTCTATTTTCCCTTTAGATTCACTCCTTGAATGCCTGATATTTGTCTTTACTGGAATGTGTTGCTATGGCTTTCCTGTTTTCCATTTACATTCACTCCTTGTAATGCATGATATATTTCTTTCAGCACTAAGTTCTTATATGTTTGCTGTGGCTTGGTGGTACTTCATGCAGTCTGGTGAGCCCAAGAACTGGGGTTTGACACTTACAAAGGTATTTTATTTTGCTGCTGAGCAGTACTAGGGCCTTGTCATACAGAGTGAATAAGGCACTTTTAAACAGTTGTAAGCGGGAAGCAGGACATCAGTGGGGACACCAGCTAGGGATGTGCAGGCTGGGTGTAGGGAAGGTCCATAGCTGCACATTTCTTTAACTGCAATAGCTGTATATATGTTTGACATTTGCTGTGACATTTTTAACCTTCCACCCCTGAGAGAGGGGTGAGAACAACTAAGTATATTGTGCTAACAATTATGAATATCAGGCACATGCAGTGCTTGTGAACTGCTATACTGTCATTAGTATGTTAGATGGCTACATCCTTTGATATTTCTGTGTTGTACTCTTATATAAGGGCATGCTTGTGGAAGTAATTCTACAGCTATTCGCAGAGTGTGTAACAGCAGACAGGCTGATATACCTGTGTGTTTCTGACACATCCAGGCCTTAGATCCTCTCAGGTATATATTTGACCAGCCTCAGGGAAAGGTACATATCAGTGGGATACACCCGTGATATATTTCAGATATTCTGCAGTTGTGACTGTGGGGTATTTTGAGCATATGTATTACTACACCATTTCTGACATGCAAGTAGTGTCTACTGTAACTTATTGACAGTTACCATTACGTGGGAATCCCCACCTTTCTGCCTACTGTGAGTACATTTCACAGGGAGTCAGTGGGGCACAGAAAACATTTGTTTGCAAATCAGGGACATCCCTGTAAATCAGTCACAGTTGGGAGGTCTGGCCTCATACCTATTCAAATATGGTGGTGTTTATCCAGCTCTGATACTGTGTGGGGTTTGTAAGGTGCTACTGTAACATTATTACCTACTAGCATGGCTGTTTCTCTTATCACACTAATGTAATGCAATTCCACAAGTATTGCCAGTAAAGATACACAGAACAAGCTTTGAGTAATGGCCTTCCTATTTTCCCTTTACATTCACTCCTTGTATTTCATGATATATTTCTTTCAGCACCAAGTTCTTGTATATCTGCTGTGGCTCAGTGGGTAATTCATGCAGTCTAGTGTTTCCGAGGTCCTGGGTTCGAGACTGACAGGGGTATTTATTTTGCTGATGAGCAGACTACAGGTCTTGTTATACAGAGTGACTAAGGCACTTTTAAGCAGTTGTAAGTGAATTTGCATGAGTTTGCGTGATGCTTAGCTACGCTTATCTATGCTTAGCTAAGCGCACACAAGCGCACACCCGCTGACTACTGCTTAAAAGTGTTTACTCCCGCTAACACCTGCACTATTTTTTTCTAAAGAAAAGAAAATGGGGAAATAGGAAAGTGGTGAAAAAGGGGGCACAAAGAGGGTAGGACAGTAGGAAAACAAGCTCGGGATGTGCAGGAAGGATGTAGGGAAGGCCCATAGCTGCCCAATTCTTTACCAGCAACAGCTGTGCATATGTTAGAAATTTAGAGTGAGATTTGACACCTTCCACCCCTGCGAGAGGGGTGAGGACAACAAAATATATTGTACAGCCAATTGTAATTATCAGTTTACATGTCCAGCAGACATGTATGCGAAATGGGCAGCTATGTATGGGGTGTAATTTTTTTGTGGGAACAGAGTGCCCTTTTTTATTTTTTTTCAGATGAGAGTGGAATGTGAGGTACAGGAAGTAGGTATATTTGGGGAGGTAGGTTGGGGAGGTTAACAGACAAAACAAACAAGATGCATACAGTGGCGGAGTATGACACATGTGGGGGGTAAACACAACTGATGGGGACGGATGTTTGGATATCGCAAGCCCATGAGCCCTCAGATGGCAACAGTGGAACTGAGATCCCCACCCATGGGCAGTTACCACTGCGCCTTCACAGCCCAGGCCGGGGCTGTGCTGGGGGCTGGATAGGACAGGCAGGCACACCCATGAGTTGTGCCACTCTCACCTCAAGCTGGCGTAGGGGATCAGTCACGCCTGATCTCACTACGCACCACAAACCGGACCCTATGGAGGGTGAGTGGAAGTTCTCCTCTGGCCACGCTTGCAGAGGGGGAACGAGCCCCATCCCCTGCAGCGCTTCCACCCGAAGGTGGCACAGGGCCACCGGAGGAGGAGGTCCCGGCCTGGACACTGGTGCCAGGTGCACTCGCCAGCTGAGGTGGGAGAGGTGGGTCTGCTGGAACCCGCCTTCCCTGTTGTCCTATGTTTAGTAGTATTTTATGGTATTTTGGGTTAGTAACAAACAACACCACTGAAAATTAGTTGTAACAGCATGCATCAGTATTCCCATTACCCAAACACACATGAATTCCGAACATTAAGCAGCAAGCATAACACATGCATATTTAGAACAACAGTGGACATTCCAACAGCATGCAGGGTTGATTGGTGGCAACAGGCCGTCAGGTTTGGATATGTGAACAGGGCACATGCATCAACGTACATGCAGATATGTATAAACCAACAGGACAAATGTCCATGGGAATTAATTGTGAATGCACATACCCAGTTTAGTGTGGAATGGCATAATTTGTGAAAATAGGGTAGGGTGGAGACATATTACATTAACAACTTAAACTACCTATATATATACTGTACATTCCTAGTAGATGCAGATATATATCCCCTACATGTATTAGTACAGTTTCCTGTATGTAACCTTAGGAATGTTGGTGATGGGGATGTTACTGCTACATTAATATACATTCCATTTGTATTCATATATGTTCATATCTGGCTGTGTTCAGGTAAAGCATCCTGCTACATTTGATTTATATGGGTCTAGACAGCTGTGGATGTTCAGCATTTCATACAACCATACTATCTCCATAATGCAAGGGTACAGCAACATATCCAAATTATGGGATGGATACAGTCCAGGTTCTGTACTTTATTAAAGACATTTCACTCTTTGGTTGTGGCTGTCTCATTCTTTTCATTATGTAGTGAATGCAGTATACCTTTATTCCAGACTTATTACAGCTTTCTTGGTAGCTTCAAACTCTCTTTCTTACACTCTCTCACTTATTTTATATTTACATTTCAGGATGGTACTTAATTCTAGGCTTTATTAGCATTTATTACTGGGTTACAACAGTCTATTCCAGTTGACTCACCTATTTCATATGGCAGAATTTACAAGGATGTATTCGACACTTGTCTATCCTTTGTTGATTGATTACAACACTCATTTTCAGGCTGAAGCAGTTATCTGATATTACAATACAGGTGGAAACTCTATTTGGGACTTGTTTAATCTTTATTACTGGATTGCAATACTCTTTTCCAGGCCGCATCACTTATCTAATCTTACAATACTAGCAGAATCTTTCTTTTAGGCTTATTTGACCTTTATTACTGGGTTACAACACTGAACTCTTTTACAAGCTGTCCCACTTATATTCTATAACAATACCAGCAGAATAATTACTAACCTGCTTAGTGGCACAACCTCACCAGCCTATCAGCGTAGGCTTGCCAATTCGTGGAACGAACACCTGCAGCTGTAATATAAATGAAGGACTATTGTAACATACCTATCCATACTATAGGCTAGGATAGCATTTCTTACATACTTAATTACATGGATACTTACTCAGTAGTGGGGCATTGGGCATTTGGCGGGCCTCCTGGATCCATCAGTTCAGTTGGTCCTCCTTTCACTGCTTCAGGTCCGCATGGTGGTGACAGACCTGTTCACCAGTCCTTGGTATGCCTGTGGCACTGGTGAGATCATGTGCCAACCGGTTCCACGCCTCTGCCTTGTACGCTCCCCATTGAACCTGGCCCTGCATGAGTTGCGCTTCATGATCATGGACTAGGAGCCAAACCATATATTTTGACTCCTCAACACCCTACCTTTGTGCTCTAAAGCAATTTCCCTCTCCTGCACCTGCCATCCTGACTGCAAATGGGTACCACAATCAGTTATGGTGTGTATTCCCGCCTATGGGGCTTATATATGCCGGTTTTCCCGCACTTATCTGTGATTGGCTATTTTGGATATTTATCCGCTTACAGCAAACCTGCTTTGTCATGGTTCTATTTTCATTCATTCCTATATGTATGCTTATACTGTATTTCTACGTACAACTGTCATGGCTTAGTGGTTCAGTACTTTGACTATGGTGCACAGTGTCCCGGGTTTGACCCTTGTCGTTGCTTTTTTATTTTACTACTGTCTAGTCAGGCTAGGAGGTGTATCTGTGTAAAGGTGACTTTGCTACAGCTTGCCCAACGTTGCCCGATGGTGAGCTGGTTGGCACTCTGAGCAGCTCCACGCAAACAGCATACATTGGGTAACATGTTATTTACCTATAAGCACTCATATTGAGCTGGTTGAAGTGCTGCTGAACTACGGGCACTCATATTCAGCTTGTTAAAGCGCTGCTCAGCTATGGGCACTCATATTAAGCTTGTTAAAGTGCTGCTCACCTACAGGCACTCATATTAAGCTTGTTAAAGCACTGCTCAGCTATGGGCACTCATTTTAAGCTTGTTAAAGCGCTGCTCACCTATGGGCACTCATATTCAGCTTGTTAAAGAGTTGCTAAGCTATGGGCAATTATGGTCCTTTTTTATATATTATGTCGGTTTTGTTCACAAATACATGGGCCGTTTCATTACATTTTACTTAAATTATAGTTTTATATATATATATATATATATATATATATATATATATATATATATATGTCAGGGGATTGTTTCATACTTATTTAAATAAGAATGGAGAATGATGTTGTGGGGGCTTGAACCGTGACTACCTCCTCTTTGGCTGACGTCTCTACCACTACGCTATTGCTACTTGGCTTAATTTGCATATGTAGATCTTATATACTTTTCAATGTCTGCTAACTGTGACTGAGCGAAGGGCATACCCGCGCAAACGAGTGCAAATGTGGGCAAACATTTTGGAAATTATAAAAAAAAAATGAAACTGCTATTTTTACATTTTACACATTTTCAGTAGGGTTTAGTCTGTGGAGATGTGTGGTGTTGTGTTCCTTGACATTTCAGAGGACTCGCTCGTGGGTGTTTACTTTCAGGACTCTGACTCTTCTGGGGGCGTGTCCTTTTGCAGTACATGGCGATCGGACATGCCCCCTACTTTCCTACATGGACCGTGTTAGACTAGGGTATGATTCAGCATGCCCTCATGAATATGCATGGCATGCTGACGTCATACCGTTCAACTGCAGCCTCCGAGTAAGACATATTAAGTCTTACACGGGGGTTTTGTGAATCCAGCCCATATATATATATATATATATATATATATATATATATATATATATATATCAAGGAATTTTGTTCCAAATACTTGAGATTGTTTCTATTAGACAAGTACTCCTTATGCTTTTTCTGTTGCGCTGAATGCAAAAATTAATATTTTGTATTAATGAGAAGAAGAGTTTGAAGAGAAATGTAAATTAATTGCTGGCTGTAACAGGTCGTCCTTTTCATCTTTAAATACAGTAATGTCCTTTACATGAAAATATTTGAAGTGAGAGGTAAATAAATTTATTTTTTACATCTGTCAGGATAGCATCTCTTGTGGATGGCATTCATTGGGTAAATTTTCTCTGGACAGACTCAATTCTATTTAGTTGACTCGTGGTGTAAATGCAAATTAAATTACTATATTCAAAAACTGGTCTTATATGTATTTTGTAAAGCATGTGAATGTTGAGCTCCTCAGTAAGAATGTTGATTTTAATATTAGTCCCATGTGAGAAAGTGCTTATTTTCTAACAAGCTGATGTGTTTCTCAAAGGAAACCCAAGTCCTTGGATTCTCATACCTCACAATGGTTAGGTGAGTTGCAGAGTATGGACGACAAGGAGGTGGTTAAGTATTTATTTGCATGCAGACTGTTTTTTTTTAAGAGCTCAACAAGGGAGGTATACATGCCTATAAGCCTTTAATATTCTGGGATAGATATGGAAGGGAACATGGCTATAGGCATATACTATTCTGAAAGTGATGAGTATGGAACCTTAGTTAACAGGAGTGATGGAAGCTTTTATATTGCAGAAACAGTTCCATTCTCAAATGAGAGGTTAGTGATAAAGGTTAGGGGAAGATTAATGCAAACAGAAATATCTGTGTATGACATTTTGGGTACTGTGACCCTTGATAGTCATAGTGGAGAAAAATGTTTATACAACCTTTGATGAGATTTTGAGGAAGAATGCACCTAGTGTTAGGCTAGATCAGGATATACACAGAGTCAGTAATGTGACTCAATGTAATATGATGGATGAAGGGTTTTCTGAATGATATCATGGTAGAAGTGATAAGGGGGATCTGAGAAAAGTGGCGTCTCAGCGCTTCAACATTTATGGAGGGAGAGGTAAACATGGAAATAACTGTGCTATTTTCACCGTTGAAATTTTTAAATTTGATCTAGAAACATTTCCAATTATGCATGTGACTTGCCTTTGAAATACTGCAAGAAAACCTGAACACAAATAAAAATATTTCCATTTATAGGTATGATCACAGTAAGGGTAATGATCATTAGAAATTAATCAAATACAACATTTTCAGAATATTCAGTGACAACTAAAAGTTTAGTTATCAGTACTGTTCAGTCACAAGTGTGTGCTGTGACTTTTGACATATAATAACTGTGCATTTCTGTATTGTCAGACTGAATTTTCTTTTTTGAAGTAAAGTAAAAAAAACAACTGTATTTTTCATTAAAATTATAGATGCAGCTGTCATTTTACCTTGGAGGCTAACATCACAATGTATGGTTATTTTGTATGTAAATGCCCCAGTATAATTCCCGGAAAATTTTCACAAGAGTATATCCCTTCATGTGCAGGACGTAAAATACATCAAGACAGTGATAGTTGCATAATGCTACTGAAAATGGTCAGTAGAAAGTGATAAAACCCAGTATGAGGTGGTAACAATCATTATACACAGCAGTCATTGGTCTTATTTAATGTGATGCAAGGCCTGCAATTGAACGCGCTTTAGGTAATTAATTTTACTTCTACCGCAGTCTTGCAGGAAATCAGAGTTCTAGTTTATCACTGCAGTACTTTTATGGATCTTTAATGCTTCGTAGCTAAGGACGCCTTTATCTTTAGTGAGTAAAAAAAGCTTTCTTAACAGCATCAGTATGCAGTAATACAATTTATAACTTTGCTGTGAGTCAGAGCAGCTGCTGCTTTTCATAATCGTTTGAAATGCAGCCCAACAGATTACAGCACTCATTAATGTCTAAATTCATACATATGTACAAGGAAACTGAAGAAAGCCACAGCTGTAGCAGTGCTGAATAAATAATATTATAGGAACATGATATTCTGAAATGTTCAAGAACATGGTAATGCCTGCTTTTAAATGGAGCAGCATAAAGTCTTGTGGTTTAAAAAATGGAAAATAATGCTTTTAAAATCATTGTAAATTTGTGTTCAGTCCCAGTGAATATCAGATATATAACGATTGGCTGCATTAGTTTTATTGTTCTTGACTAGGTATTGCAGCATTCCTCGGGAGGAGTTTGTGAGCCCTATAACTACTTTAGATTCATCTCCATTCCTTATGTTCAGTTTGCTGCAGTGTGTAAATCCCTGAAATATGTCTGACGAAACATCTATTTCCAGTCTTTGGTACTGCATTTTTTCCTCATTCATTTACAGAATGCCTAATTATTTAACTGTGTAAAATACCATTGTGCTGTGCATAACTTTCCCAGGAAAGATCAAATCATTGAGCATATTGGTATTAATGGAGAAACATACATAATAAACAAAATAAAAAAATCTTCATGTGGCAATCATTTGTATTTTAAGCAAGCTGCACATATTATAAATTACAAAAAGCAGTATTATATATTTACTTTTTTACTTTCTCTGGAAACAAATACAACAGCATTACATTCTGCTTTGTAATTGTAGGTGATTATCTGTGACAGCATTTTGGCAATAGAACATTTGTCTGGTCTTTACTGCAGAGAATTGAACTATAAGTTCCTCACAGTCAAGCTAGCTGTTAACTGAAAATAGAGAAAAAACAGGAAAGCAATTGTCTTTGCCTACACTTGTTACTAAACTATTCCTGCCATTTTGAACAGTCTCTGTATTTCCTGTTACTATTTTATACATTTTTAAGTATTTTGAAATATTTTTGCATTGCCTGTACTTTGGATATATTTCAATCATTTTAAGCCAATAGTGTCTTCCTTATATTGCTGATTGCTTTTTAATAATTTTGAGCCGGTTTGTTTTGTTTAATATTGTTTTGTTCTTGTTAAATCACTGCTTTGAATAAATCTGCTTAGCCATGGGTGGAAACCATCTTAAAATCAGTTGTGATTTGATGCAAGTGAAACTCATTGCTGCAGACCCTGTGTAGCTTTCAACATTTCCACTTTCAGATTTCATTTAGTTTTCTTTTTTTTTTTTTTTTTTCTGTTGTATTTACTGTGTAGAGCTGCACTCACTGCATCGCGACTGCAGTGGTATTTCCATAGGTTGCACTGAGCTACTGAGGCTTCTTCTTAAATTATGCTAATCTGCACAGCCTGGCTACCACATGCACTGAGCAGTGTAAGGTTACACTGAGCATAAAACCAGCCCAACTAATTTCCATAAATGTAATACATTTCCAGCTCCTCTTCAGGTCTGCTCTTACTTTAAATATTGCAGCACTGGTCATCATGGGCAGTCAAACGAGAACCCTCCCTTTATTGCCAGCTTTATAGCACATGGAGTCCTGAGGCAGTGTATGAGCTACTGCATGCTCATGAATAATGAACTCCTACTAAACCCAAAGGACTCTATCCATGACAAATATAAATATGGACCTCTACTGGAGGCATCCCTTTCAGCCAGCTACATATAGTGAGCTTACCAATGTCTTACCCCTCACCTGCACCTACGCAACGTCCATGGGCTACAAGCTATAAGCCACCTTATGCTAATGCCTTTAAAAATCTTTACCAAAGCCTTCTAGGACTTGAAAAGACAAGGCGTCAACCTAAACCCTCAAATTTACCTCCTGCACGCAACCCACCATCATATTAAACATACAGCTCACTCTAGTGCTGTAGGAAACACAGACACTAACAAGGGTCACTTAGCAAGCATGTCGAAGCCCTTATTACAGCAAGACTAAGCTAGTTCATCTGTCAACTTCCTGGTTATAGATGATAGACACACAGATGCTCCACTCACCTGGCTGAATAAAGACAGGGTAATAATTAATCGTCAGGAGCCAGGATTTGTAACATCACTAAAGTCATCATGTCCCTTCATTCTGCTTACATATATGACCTGATCATTGCACATGTGACAGTGAAAGACTTGAGATGTACCTCCTTGGATCATTTGAAGAGGGACTTGTTCAAGCACTTAGAATATGCATCTGGAAAAGGAGGGAAACGAATATTGAGCAATTTTCTAGCAACACCAAAAATGATGCAGCAGTAAAAAAAAAGGATAATTGACTTTAATTAATTCCTGGTGTCATTCTACAGGGATCCAGTATATGTCAGCTTGGGATAACATGTTGACAATCCTGGCTGGTTTGCTAAGAATGGTCTGCAGCTCTCTCTCTCTCTCTCTCTCTCTCTCTCTCTCTGTCCTCATAATTTTGGTATGTTGACTAAGACTTTTTCTTCCTCATAGTGCCTTTTTAGGCAAACTTTGTCTCCACAAATTACTCACATAGACAACCACTATCAAAACCATATAAAAGAAGCACTGCTGAATGCAAGAAGTTTAAACAAAAAGTTGCCCCTCCTTACAGGCATTCATAACCCTTGAAAATATCGATATATGTGTACTCACTGAAACATGGTTTCAGAACAGTAAAAGCACTCTCACAGTGCAGGATTTTAATGGTTACATTCCTATAGGCACAATGCAAAATCAAATACTATAGTTGGTAAGGGAGTATCTGTGTTTCTAAGAAAGTATTTCATGTCTTGACTTACTCCGAGGCATATCTTAACAAAATTACATCCCTCATCATATTGTCAAACACTGTCCTACTAGGTGACTTTAACTATCCCGTCATTAACTGAGCAACCTTCTCCACTACAAACAAGTACGCACAGAGGTTCCATGAGTTCATAATAAAAAAAAAATACTTGGACCAACAAGTCCAAATCTCAATGAGGGGCTCAAAGATATTAGATCTGATTCTCACAAATATATATTCCCTATGCTCACAAATATATCTTCTTCCTCCTCACCTAGATGACCCTTCTTCAAACACTGCAATTTTTCTAGATAAAATTCTACACCGACCTTCAAGTGAGAATTGAGGTGTTGACCTCCACAAGACATCAATACAGGCCAAATTTAATAATAAACCCACTTAATAGGAGGCAAAAGTGATCCTTTATGAATCCACCCCACTGTATACTGGTAACAATCAACCATACAGTAAGAAGAAGAAACTCATAAAAAAGTTAAAGCAAACGTAAAACTCCATCAGCAGGAAAATAATAACAAAGAACTTAGCAACAAAATCAAGTCTTCTATGAGGAAACTTGAATTGTGAATCACTACATATGCTAAGGATAATCATAAAGACTTCTGCTATGTCAGCAACCTATGAAATCGTAACTAGCAATATTCTAATACAAAATAACATCATGTACATAACCCTAGAGGACATTGATAACATATTATCAGACATTCTCACCTCAAACTTTACAACCCCATCTCCTTCAAATTACTCACAGCATACAAGCATGCCTATGCCACCCCCCCTAAATCACCTCCAAGCAAATCCTAAGTACTCTATCCAAGGCTAAAAACAGGAGCTCCATTGGCCCTGACAGTATGCCAGGTTGTCTTCTTGCCAGCACACAACCCTGCCTAGCTGTCTTCTTATTGCATATATTCAGCCTCAGCCTCTCCACTGGATTCATGCCAGAAGTCTAGAGAACAGCTGTAGTCTTCCCTCTCCACAAAGGAAGACCCATGACTGACCCAGCAACAAACGTCCTGTCAACATCACCAGTCCTACCTGTAAGGGAATGGAGTGCATCGTTAGGGACCTCAAAACCAAGGAGCTAGGCAGTCTTCAAACCCTAGACCATATTCAGTTTGGATTTGTTATAGGCAATTCCTGTCTCTTAAACCTGATGAACTTTTTTGAGATAGTCACTATGGCATTAGACTTGGGTAAATTGGCTCACATGGCATATCTGGACTTGGTTAAAGCTTTGAATACCATTACACTCTGGATCATCACTGATAAACTAATCTATTTAAATTTAAATTCCTGTGATACCCACTACATAGCAAACTGGCTCACTGATAGAACCACACTCTCAGCTAAAAGAGTTCTTACTAGCCATGTCCCTTAAGGATCTGCCCTGGGACCACTCCACTTTGATGTATATCTCTGACATTAAAGTAGACACTAATGGCCTGTGGCCGATGATGTTTGCAGATGCCTACAGACTTATGGAGCTGTCATAAATAATCCAGATGACCTATATATTTTTCAGGAGGTTCTAACTCATTCTACCAAATGGTACTTAGACCATGGCCTCAAACACAAATGTCAAAACATGCAGCATTACTTCCTTTGGCAAAAATGGACACCACTAAAAATTGATTCATTCATTAGGGACTTGGATACCTTCATTGCAGTGAACTATTTTTTGGCCATCATGTTACCACTATTAAGAAATTATTTTATATAGCAAGAATAGTCACCAGGGACATATCTTTTAGATCCAAGAAAGTCATTGTCTTCGTCTGCTCCTCCCTTATTAGACCAATAATAGAATAATAGAATATAATGTCCCCTTTGTCCTCCTTGTGCTGCACTGACCGCCTTAAAGTTGTCTCCCTTTTTCCCATTTTCTACCGATTATTTAGAGGACATCTCTGACTTTCCTACAAAGCCTGAAAATATTTGGTCCTATATAACCTCCTACACATTCATGAAACTAATACCAGCCTAAACAGCCACGCAAGAGACTGAAACTATCACTGAAACATCTAGGGTGGGAGGTTGATATATTGGTTAAGAGGTTCACCTTAGAGAAAAAAAGGTGTAGAGTTTGATTCTTGCATGGGGTAATTGGCTTAAAAAAGCCCACAAGGGCAGTTAGCCTAGTACTAATCAATGAACCTACTAATCTATGAACCTATATAGGACCTCTTGGCAAGACTAATATATTTTTCACAGAATATTTTTTTTTATGGAATAAACTTCCCTTAGAGGTAAAGCATAGTGCATCCATGATCCTTTTAAGCATAACTCAGATAACTGGAGGTAAGTACACTCCATGTCTTGCACCTCTAACCCTTATAGAAAGGAGTCATAACTAAGACAGGGTCAAGATCATAGGCTAGGCTACAAATGGTTTACTGGCTCAACAGCCTAGTATGACCCTATGACCTGTCACTGAATGGCATATATTCAAGATTCGAGGTGCATCTTTTCTGGTTATTTATAGCCCTTGTGAAAAGTACAATGTTAGGTTTATGTGTTCTCAGGACATACTACCTTTGGTCACAGTGCAGTAAACAAGAAAAGCCACAGACATTTGCAGTTTTTCCTGGATCCCATATTTACCTTCAAGACTCTACAGAGTTTTCCATTAGACATCATATACACATAATTCTTTCCTATGGTATTCTAGACATGATACATTTAAGCAATAACCTTGATTACTAAATGAGCAAATGTTCCGTAAAGACATTGGGATGGGTTCATAAGAAGCCCTTTTTCCTTGTGAAGGACTGTGCTATATGGTACATTTACACTATTTACACTACTAGGTATGGAAACAGGAAATGGTAGCATTTTGTGCTCGCCAGCCTGGCAGGGTACTGTAGCACAGCACAATACCTAACATGTCACACTATCTATGTGGAATCACAGTACTAGTATGCTAATGTTATACCTAGTTTAACTTGACACTCTAGATGTTTTTCTTAAACATATATTATTATGCATGCAGCTGGTATATCATTGTATCAAACCTTGTATAATATGTTGGGGCCCAGTGTAATCTAATAGGAGTAATCACATGACCAGCAGTAACAGACAAAAGAAGGGTTGGGGGTGGTGCAATGGTTAAGGTATTTACCTTACAAACACAAGGTACAGGGTGTGATTCTTACCTTTGGTAAGCAAACTGACAAGGATTAAAATGGCCTCCAAGGAGCAGCTAGCCTAGTACTTGACTTTGAAATATGAGCATTGTGACACGAAGAAGAGGAGGAAAATCTTTTTCTCTTTAAGGATTATGATATAATCACAGCATGTATGCCAATCTCTGTAAAGGAAGAGGTGATTGCTTGTGCAGCCACACTGCCATGTTGTCATCCATAAAACTATAGTATATGCACTTGGGCTTGGTTCCATGCAGGATTTTCTTACTTGAAAATCATTGGTATGCCTTCTACATCAAAAATAATCATTAGCACTTCAGGTACAATTCAGTCTAAGTGCCTTTATTTCTACTGAAATGTGCTTTGAAGATGGCATTACACATTTTAATAATTATAAAATTTCAGATCTTTTCCCTAATAATGAACAGTAAGACATAACAGACTTTTGTTTTATTAAACTTAAAGACATTCTTATTAAAATCATCTATTTTACTTATTTGTTCATTCTCTGATATATGCTTTATCCTCTTCAGGGTCACAGGACAGGCAGAGCCTTTGCCAGTAAGGAAAGCGTGCAAGTCAGAGCACCAGTTCTGGATAGGACACTACTTGTTCACAAGCATGTACGGCATGCTATGTGTCCACAGACAACAGGGAGTGGATACAAGTACAGTGACAAGACCATGCATTTTCACTCACACTGGGGAACACTTCTGTTGATCATTGTAAATGGTGAGATCTTTGGTCTGGATGATAAACACTGGGGGTGTCAAACCATGTGCCCATTGGCAACACTGTTGCATTCTCACCAGTTTTTCATGTAGTTTGATATGGGATGGGCTCTGCAAAACACATCATGTCTGCACCACCCCAAGTACTGACGTCCATGACATGTGGAGCAGAGCAGATTGAGGTTGTCATGTTTCATGGATGCACCTGTGGAGGAAGCATTTGCCACCCACTACTGGAGCAGCACTTTGTGGTCCTTGTTTCAGTGATCCATGTCCTCTCCATTTGCTGCATTCCCATCCAAAAGCCATGTAACACACTCACCATCTCCACAATGCCGTGGGTAGCAGACCTCTGTACCTGAGACACTAACCTACACATCTCCTTGTTAATTAGATGTGTCATAGCCATATCAGGTGCAATCTTGTAGTCATGATGGTGCAACACCACTCCTTGTGTCTCTCCTCTAAATTGGGTTTGTACACCACAAAGCATGTGGATTTCAGGGTCTTCTGTGTTGGTAGTCCATTCCCACTGTGGTGGATCTGCCTGCTGCAGAGTTCCATGGTATTTGCTTTGGATGGAGCATAATATCAGTAATACCCAGCTTACCTGTTGTAGAGGCCTATTATGCCAAACACAACATTAACATCCTGTACCATTCCCTGCCAAATTTGGTAATGATAACGCTTCACTGCATCATCTTTGCCCAGGAGGTGCATGGCAGGTGTGCAGAGGACCTTCAGTAGCACTTCGTTCTCTTGCATGGTGAACGTTTCAAGGCATTGCCTCACTCATGTAGTCACAATGATACCTGTACCTCTTTGAGCAAGATATGGTGTGTGTGTGTGTGTGTGTGTGTGTGTGTGTGTGTGTGTGTGTGTGTGTGTGTGTGTGTGTGTGTGTGTGTGTGTGTGTGTGTGTGTGTGTGTGTGTGTGTGTGTGTGTGTGTGTGTGTGTGTGTGTGTGTGTGTGTGTGTGTGTGTGTGTGTGTGTGTGTGTGTGTGTGTGTGTGCCATATTGTTGGATTTGCATTACTATGTCCACAGGTTCTCCTCCTCTATGCATCTTGGTTTCAGCTGCAGGTTATGCTATGCAATGTGTTGTACCCATGTCTCACCCTATGACCCTGGATCCTCACACCCTTCTGAAATGTTCTCCCAACAATTTCCTATTTTCAGTTTGAACACTACCCCTAAACACAGGCGGACAGTACTGCATTATGTCAGTGTCCTTGGTTCTTACTTCCTCATATCCCAATGGCATCTGCTCACCTCTCCCTGATAGCCACTGCAGGCTTTGTGGTTGTTGTTGCCAAAGTACTGTACAAGGCAGGACTCCTTTCTCAACTCTTGTAAAGCTCCACATTTACAGAGGCTTCACTAAAACCTTTTTGTTTTGAAGTTGTACAGTTGTAGGTGGTGTTGCACTAATATTGATACATGTACGTAATTTTAAAATAAAAAGCTTCATTCTGAAAGGGTTCCATGTTCAGGACAAACATTTCAAGTTCTTTGCCTAATGGTCAATAGTAAACAAACATTTACACATATATTTTATGTATCAGATATCAGTAGTCTGTTTGATTAAAAGGTATGTCTCTGAATTACTTCTTTTAAGCATGTAGGCTGTTGTTTTTAAGTCACCATTTATACTTCTGCTTTACAGCAGTAAAACACAATGGGTAGAATTAAATATTTTCCCCATAAAGGCCTACTTTCTTTCAACTGTGAGCAACTGTATAACTTGTAATGATCTGTGTTCTAGATATGTGTCTCAAAGAACATTCAGTACATACAAAATCCAAACTTGTACAGCAAATTAGCCACGATGTATCATAACATTGGTTCTCAAAAAATGATGTATGATACCATATAAGTCAAAGACAAAAGTATAATTTAATATGAAAAGATCTCAACATTTGACTCTTAATATTTTCTGTTCCTGCCAATATTCTATATGCATAGATAATTATTTATTGCCAAGTTGTACAGTGAAATCTGGATATTAGTAACTGCTCAATATATCCACATCAGTTAAATATCTAAATAAAGAGAAAAAATAATTTTTAAATTACAAATGTGTTTAATTTAAATAAATGGATTCTGTCATCAGTTAGATGAGCTTAGGTTCATAGGTTCATAGGTAGGTATTAGGCTATCTGCCCAAAGGCATTTATAAGCCTAGCCGGAATGTGTTGGCTTTCGCCGCTCCCTTAGATTAGTTCCCTGTGCCTCTGTCCAGCAGAGCCATTGAAGTGATCCCTGGAGTAAACTTTCTGTTTCCCATCCACTAGTCAAGGTTTCTCTTGAAGAGGGTTAGCGAGGAGCTCTGCCTAATGTAGATTGGAATCTTGTTCCAGAGCATGGGAAGTCTCTGGGACAGGAATCTATCCCTCCAGCACATCCTATTTATTGTTGTGGTGAGGTTTAGATCCCTGGAGCATGTGGCTCAAGGGGATATGGTTTTCTTTAGGTGGAGCATGTCCATCAGTTCTGGGTTGGACATGGCCTTGTATGTCAGGCAGAGATCACCTCTGAGTATGTAACCAAGTACAGCTGGAGTTTCTTCAGTCGAGCTGCATAGGGCATCTGTTTGAGGCCAGTGATCTCTTGGTGAGGTACTTCTGTGGTCTTTCCAGTTGTTGCAGGTGTCTTGTAAGGTACATCCCAAATGGGGCATTGTATTCTATGATGGGTCTGATGAGTGATGCGTAGAGGGGCCCAATGACCTCTTTCAATCTGGATGCAAACCCTTTTGTGATTAGGAGGGCCACATAGAAGGATTTTCTAACCACTTTGGCAATGTAATTATCAAAGGAGAGGTTACTATCTACTTGGGTCCCCCAGATCCCTTCCTATGTTTCCATATTTAGGGGGCTACCACCTATGTGGTAGTTTGTAGGTACTTTGTTTTTTCCAAAGGGGATGACTATGCACCTTTTGGCATTTAGCTTGAGGCCATGGTTTTGACACCAGGTGTCTGTCTCAGTGAGACCCTTTTGGAGGATGTCTGTGTCAGCCAGAAAGTCAATTATCGCTCCTAGTTTGCAGTCGTCTGCAAACTTGGTCAGCCATAGTCCTCCTGTGCTTGCCTGTACCTCTAAAAAGTATATGTCAAACAGGAGGGGTCCTAGAACTGAGCCCTGGGGAACTCCACTTGTAACAGATTTAAAGTCAGACCTAGCTCCTGCAACTTTTACCATGTGGGTTCTGTCCGTGAGCCAGTTGGCAACCCATCTCATGACGTAGGGGTTTATGTTCAGGCTGGTGAGCTTGTCTATAATACCTGAGTGGGGATTGGTGTTGAAGGCCTTTGCGAGGTCTAGGTAGGCTGTGTGGACCACCTTTCCCTCGTCTATAGCCTTGGTAACTGTCTGAAAGAAGTCCACCAGGTTTAGGAAGCATGGTCTGCCCTTAACAAAGCTGTACTGGGTAGGGTCCAGTGTTTGGAGGTTTCCAATGTCTCTGTTAATGAGATCCATGATGATGCGTTCCATAGCTTTGCAGACCAAGCTAGTCAGGCTTATAGGGCGATAGTTCCTGGGGTCCTTTGTGGCTCCACCTTTGTGGAGCGGAAAAACCGTTGCTGTGCGCCACTCTGTGGGCACGTAGCCTGGGGAGGGGCTGAGTTTAAACAGTGTGTTTAGGTGAGGGGTTAGTTCATCTTTGAGCTCGTGTAGGACGCAGCCTGGGACACTGGCCGGTCCCATTGATGCTGTGTGGCTGTTTTAACCTGAGTGTCTGTGATTTCAGGGGCACTACATTCATCTGGTATTGTTATGGGCCCTTTTGGGGGTGAAAGGGGGGTGAAGTTTGCACTGAACCTGTCTGCCAGGATGTTGTCTATATCGGTTGGTTCAGTGTATTTTGTGCCATTCTGCACTAACTCCGAGCAGATCTGAGAATTGCGATTCTTGACATAGCTAAAGAATGCCTTGTGGTTATCTTTGGAGTCAATGGCAATTTTTCTTTCGAAGCTAGCCTTGGACAATTTTATGAGGGAACGTAATTTCTTGCTGATACTGATCAGGGATGTCTTCCCTTCTTGGGATTTTACTCTTTTCTGTACTAGTTTCCTCCTTCTATTGTATAGCTTGTTTATGGCAGGGGTCCACCAGACTGGTTTCCTTTTCTTGGAGGAGTGAGTCTTGGTTTTGTTTGGGATAGCATGATCCATGCATTCCTGTAGGTACCCGTAGAGTGCATTAGTAAAGGATTTTGCAGCTTGGACAGCATTATCCTTTAGCATGGGGGCTTTGAAACTTCCCACCTCGGTCTTAAGTAACGTGAAGTTTGTTTTTGAAAAGTTTTTCATGGTGGTTTCTTTGACCGGGGGTGGTGGTGGAATGTGGATATCCAGAGTGATTAGTTTATGGCCAGATCTAACCAGCGAGAGGTTGACCTCCAGTGTGGAACACTGGTCGCCCATGTTGGTGATGACCAGGTTCAATATGTTGTCACCTCTGGTGGGGGTTTTGACCAACTGATCCAGGGTGTTTGAGTTTATAAATTCTAGGAAATGTTGGGCAAGGGAGTTTGCATTTGAGTAGTTCACTCAGTTAATGTTTGGGTAATTGAAATTACCCAATACCAGGGTGTTTGGTAGGACCATTATGTTTCCCAGTGTTTCCAGGAATGCGGAGTGGGGGTCCTGGGACATGGTGGGTGATCTGTAGCAAGCTATAATTTGAATAGCAGTTTTGCCCATTGTTAGTTGCACGTGGATGATCTCTGAAGCATCGTGCTGTGCCACTAACCTGGAGGTGTGGGTATCCTTGATGAATATGGATACGCCCCTGCCTTTTGTATTTTGGTCCGGGTTTTGTGGCCAAAATGTATCATATGAGTTGTAGTCTGGTAGTGCTGGGGTGCTCTCTGGATGCCTTGAGTGCATGCATTTTGAGGTTTGGACTTCTGGCATTGAGTAGCATTACCCTCAGTTTTTTGTTACTTGTGCTATATACGGTGGTGGGTTTGTCTTTTGAGCCTTGCCTAAAAAAGGCACTATGGGGGTGGCAAGAGCCTTGGCCAGTATTCGAAAGCCTAAGGGTGACAGGTGCAAGCCGTCTCTAGTGAAGCAGCGTGGCTTGCCAAGCATGTCATCCCAGGCTGACAGACACTGGATCCCCTTTGAATGACACCAGAAGCTTAGCCAATTGTTGAAATTGATAATTTTTTCTCTATACCATGGTATCATTCTTGGTGAGGGCAGGATGCTACTCCGGGTCAGGGTCATACCGGCCTGGGCTACATGATCAGAGAGCTCCTCCATGTCTCTTTTCATGTAGTCCAGGGTGGTACGGCTCAGGTCATTACACCAACATGAACAATGACAGAGTCATATTTGTACTTGTTCTGGAGTGACCTGAGTGCTTGTGTTATGTGGTGGATCCTGTCACCCGACAGGCAGTTAACAGTAACCTTCTCCTTGTTCAGCCTAGTGAGTGGGACATCAGTGTGCCTGACTATAGAGTCACCTATTACTAGTGTGTCGGGTATGTTATTTTGCCTTACGGGCTGTGATTGTGTGGCACACTGATTTTGTGAAGTATGTGTTTCATGGTTTGAGTTGGGGGGGTAGAGGTTGCTTGTATGTCTGCTTTGGAGGTCTCTGTTGCTTTTGCAGATTTTTATTTAGAGCCTCCGAGTATGTTTTCATGTATTTATGTGTGATTTTTGCCGGTGCTGGTTTCATAGGTCTATGTGAGATTGGTGGTGTGATGCAAGTAATTCCCTTCTCCTCTTGACTGCCTGGTCCAGTCTTGGGTTGAGAGAGCTTAGCCTCCAGTTTGGCTGTATAATTGCATCTCTCGCATGTATTAGTGTTTGGTGGAAGGAGGAGAGGGTTGTCTGTGTACATGAGGCAGTTTTAACATTGCCTCAAAATGCCTAGATTCACCAGTTGGACCAGAAAGTACACTTGAAACTGCCCTTTGGACATTCCTGGATAGGTACAGTGAACTGTTTTACTGATTGGCTGGTAAGGTCGAATAGAGAGCCTTGTCCTTCACTACAGTATAGGGGGGTCTAGTGCTTGCTATGAGTTTTGAGCAAGTGCTAGGATGAGAAGTGAATGGTTTAAGTGCTTAAGTTAAAGTTTGTCTAGTTCCAAGGGAAAAATTAAAGAGTAGACTTTGTGCTTCCCACTGAAGTAATCACTCTGATATGTGGACTGTGTACCAAAGATAGATCTATAAACGTTTGAGATCCCCAGAGGCTGTATATTCAATTTAAGACTCATTGCTGTGTCAGACTGTCAGTACATTTTCTGCAGCTGAAGAAATGGCAGAACAGTCAATGAGGTACCTTGTGGGATGCTGAAAGAGATTAGGATTTGGCTTCATTTCTGGAAAAAAATACAATGAACTGCCTAGACAGAGTGGTCCAGGAAACAGAAATCACTCAGGCATGCTCACAAAATAAGGCACAATTCTCAGAATCTGTGTATGAAGTGGATTGCATACAGTTGAAAATGGCTGATCACCTGCTATGACCTCATCTGAGCATGCTGCTTTCCCTGCCTTCATTTTTCTTAGTGCTGTTCTTACTTCTTCTAGGGTGGGCTCCTCTTCTTTTTTCATTGTAGGTTGTTTCTGGGGCTGTACAGCTTCTGTGAGGTTTTCTTCATTCAGAAGCTGCTGAAAGAACTTCTTCAATTTGGTTTTGATGACCTTTGGACTGGTGCCTACTGACTATCTTCATTAGCTTTCTTTCTTTGCCTTGCAATCTGATATAGTTTCTTTGTATCATCTACTGTGTCACTTTCTAGAAGCTGATAGAATGCCTCTGATGTCTTATTCTTCACAGCTGCAACTGGTTCCGCTATTAATTACTTGGCATATTGTTCAGTATTAGGAATTGTTTTATTTATTTATTTGTTGATGTATTTGTTTGTTTATTTTTGCATTTCTGTTTGCTAGTAGGGTAAGGGATAAGCTGGCTTCTTTGTTTGTTAGAGTTAGTATGCCTCCACCTGATCTATTTCCTGTGACATCATCAGCAAAGCAGAGGTATTTTTGACCTTGAGCAGTGATTCATTGATTAAAACTATTTTGTGGTTGTTTTGGTCAATCCACATTTCTGTGACCATTTTTGATGTTTGCAATATTTATTTACCCAAGAGCAAAATCTTTATTTTTTTTATCTCTAATCTGGTGCACAAATGCTGGCCCTAGGTTTAACTGGATATTGCAGGAAAATTAATTATGCAGTAAGTAGATTTATTTTTATAACTGTATTACACTAAGTAGTATATAAAAGCAGTTTTTTGATGGTTGTGAAGGTTTTTCTGCTGTATGCTGGTGCAGTATGTATACTTTTATTTCATCAGTTTTATATTTCTGTTGGAAATGATCTTTGTTCTGGTGTGATGACTTCTGCCAAAGAGAATGTAGGGAAAGTATACTGATTTGCTATAAATTTATCTAAGCGAAGTTTGTTTAATACTAGACATATTAATATGATAAATAGTGGTTTTTTTGCATTGTGTGGTTACTGTGGTTGAGATAGATAAAACATTTTTTGTAGATCAATTTATTTTTGTGAAGGTACGCTTGTTAACACAGAGATAAAGGTGTTTAAACGTCATAGCACTGCTTTAGCATTTTATTAGTCACTTTTGGTCATATGATGGAATAGGTGATCTTACACTGGGTGAGTTTTTAAGCCATAAGGGAAAACTATGTGGGTGGGTAGGAATGTAGACCAAGGCTGGAGAGAGAGAGAGAGAGAAGTAAAACTGAGTATATGGAGGCTGTGTATAGAGGAGTTAGCTTGCCCCTGGATTTGAACTGTTTAAAAAAAAATCAACAGAGTGTTGTCACTAGGCTTCTGCAGTAGAGATAAAGGTGAGACTACCAGAAGCACCGCTAAAATATTTGGGGAGACGGAGTTAAAAAGGGGGTTTAGAGTTATGGGGCTGTGTAATGCATTGCTCTTAATTGCTTTTGTGTAAATAACACTAGTGGAATTCAGTAGAGCTAAACATGTATTTGGAAGCCACCTAAGGTCACATTACAGTCTTTGTATGGGGGTCTGCCAGTAATGGTGTGTCTTGTATGTGGAATCCAGGACAACTGAATTCTGTGATAGCTGTGTCTCTCTCCCTAATTCTTGGAATAGATAAAGATCCTTAGAGTTACTCTATGGAACTCGCTGCCTATTGGATGTCGCCGGGGCTTAGTCATGATACACCTGACAAAATACCACAAAATAAATAATTGTATTGCCTAATGAGTTTAAGTTTAACAGGATGAGAAATGATCGAAACAAAAAAAATCAGGTAAGAGTCACTTTATTACAGTAAAATTAAACAATACATATAAAACCGCATAGTATAACTTAAATAAAGCAATTCATCATAGTATGTCAAGAAATAACAGAATTAATACATCACTGATAAAGTTAAAAGTTTCATCCTTGCCAATACTTTGACTGGGAAGCCCCCTTTCAGCCAGGCAATAGTCTAGATTGGCAAAGTTCCTGGGCAGTGTATCCAATTCACAAGTGAGGTTTCTGTCTGACTGAGTAGAAAATCTCATCTTTTAAAGTCTATGTGTATTGACACACACAGGATTAGCAAAGATTATGTTGAAACGAAACATAAGCATTGGCCGGTCACTGAGGAATGCTCCAAGTAAGCCTGCTAGTTCCTGTGGTTACCTGAAAACATCAAGTAATGTGCAAAACAAGTTATATGCCAGGTTTCAGGGTCACAGAGTGGAGCTTGTGCACAAACCAAAAGGAATGTGGAAAACAAGTCATAAAGTAGCCTCAAAAACAGGAAGGAATGTGAAAAACAAGTCATAAAGTATCCTCATTCCCATAGTTATATAGAAAAAACAGAAAATACAGCATAAAGAATATTAACCCTTTACTGGGGATGCACAAGCCAGTGCATTTCTTCGTGCCGGTCCCAAGCCCGGATAAATGGGGAGGGTTATGTCAGGTAGGGCATCCGGTGTAAAACCTCTGCCAAATAACACATGCAGACAACAATACAGATTTCCATACCGGATCGGTCGAGGCCCGGGTTAACAACGACCGCCACCAGTACTGTTAGCCAACAGGGTGCTGGAAGAAATTGGGCTACTGTTGGCCAAAGGAGGAGAAGGAGAAGAAGAGGAGGAAGGCATGCCCGAAAGCAAAAAGAGAGGAGGAAGGTTAGGAGTGCAGTAGTGAGGGTAGGAACTTTGAATGTCGGCAGTATGACTGGTATAGGGAGAGAGCTGGCTGATATGATAGAGAGAAGGAAGGTTGATACATTGTGTGTGCAAGAGACCAGATGGAAGGGGAGTAAGGCCAGGTGTATAGGAGGCGGGTTCAAATTGTTCTATCATGGTGTGAATGGGAGGAGAAATGGGGTAGGGGTTATCCTAAAGGAACATTATGCCAAGAGTGTTTTGGAGGTGAAAAGAGTGTCAGATAGAGTGATGTTTATGAAGCTGGAAATTAATGGTGTAATGACGAATGTTGTTAGTGCATATGCTCCGCAAGTTGGGTGTGCAATGGATGAGAAAGAAAAATTTTGGAGTGAGTTGGATGAAGTGGTGGCAAGTGTACCCAAGGGTCAGAGACTGGTGATTGGAGTGGATTTCAATGGGCATGTTGGTGAAGGGAACAGAGGGGATGATGGGCAGATATGGTGTTAAGGAGAGGAATGCAGAAGGTCAGATGGTAGTGGATTTTGCGAAAAGGAGGGACATGGCTGTGGTGAATATGTATTTTAAGAAGAGGGAGGAGCATAGGGTGATGTACAAGAGTTGAGGAAGATGCAGATTATATCCTATGCAGGAGTGCCAGTCTGAAGGAGACTGGAGACTGTAAAGTGGTGACAGGGGAAAGTGTAGTTAGGCAGCATAGAATGGAGGTCTGTAGGATGATGTTGGTGATCAAGAAGAGGAGGACAAGTGTGAGAGCAGTGCCAAGGATCAAATGGTGGAAGTTGAAAAAGGGTGATTGTGAGCTGGAGTTCAGGGAAGAGTTAAAACAGGCACTGGGGGGCAGGGAATAGTTACTGAATAGCTGGGTAACTACAGCAGAGATGGTAAGGGAGACAGCTAGAAAGGTGCTTGGTGTGACATCTGGACAGAGGAAGGAGGACAAGGAGACCTGGTGGTGGAATGAGGAAGTACAGGAGAGTATACAGAGGAAGAGGCTGGCGAAGAAGAAGTAGGATTGTCAGAGAGATGAAGAAAGTAGACAGGAGTATAAGGAGATGTGGAGCATGGCAAAGAGAGAGGTGGCGAAGGCTAAGGATAAGGCATATGGAGAGTTGTATGAAAGGTTGAACACTAAAGGGAGAAAAGGACCTGTACCGATTGGCTAGACAGAGGGATCGAGCTGGGAAAGATCTGCAGCAGGTAAGGGTGATAAAGGATAGTGAGGGAAACATACTCACAAGTGACGAGAGTGTGTTGAGCAGATGGAAAGAGTACTTTGAGAGGCTGATGAATGAAGAGAATGAGAGAAAGAGAAGGTTGGATGATGTGGGGATAGTGAATCAGGAAGTGAAACATATTAGCAAGGAAGAAGTACGGACAGCTATGAAGGGGATGAAGAATGGAAAGGCTGTTGGTCCAGATGACATACCAGTGGAAGCATGGAGATGCTTAGGAGAAATGACAGTGAAGTTCTTAACCAGATTGTTTAATGAAATCTTGGAAAGTCAGAGGATGGCTGAGGAGTGGAGAAAAAGTGTTTGGTACCTATTTTTAAGAATAAGGGTGATGGGCAGAGTTGTAGTAACTACAGAGAGATAAAACTAATCAGTCACAGCTTGAAGTTATGGGAAAGAGTAGTGGAAGCTATGTTAATAAGGGAGGTGATGATTAGTGATCAGCAGTATGGTTTCATGCTGGGAAAGAGCACTATAGATGCGATGTTTGCTCTGAGACTGTTGATGGAGAAATATAGGGAAGGTCAGAAGGAGTTGCATTGTGTCTTTGTGGACTTGGAGAAAGCATATGATAGGTTGCCTAGAGAGGAGTTGGGGTATTGTATGAGGAAGTCAGGAGTGGCAGAGAAGTATGTAAGAGTGGTGCATGATATGTACAAGGGTAGTGTGACAGTGGTGAAGTCTGCAGTGGGAGTGACAGATCCGTTTAAGGTGAAGGTGGGATTACATCAAGGATCAGCTCTGAGCCCTTTCTTATTTGCAATTGTGATGGACAGGTTGACAGACAGGAGGCCCATTGGACTATGATGTTTGCAGATGACATTGTGATCTGTAGTGAGAGTAGGGATCAGGTTGAGGAGACCCTAGATAGGTGGAGAAATGCTCTAGATAGGAGAGGAATGAAGGTCAGCAGGACTAAGACAGAATATGTGTGTGTGAATGAGAGGGAGGATAGAGGAATGGTGAGGATGCAGGGAGTAGAGTTGGTGAAGGTGGATGAGTTTAAGTACTTGGGATCAACAGTTCAGAGTAATGGTGATTGTGGAAGAGAGGTGAAGAAGAGAGTACAGGCAGGATGGAATGGGTGGAGAAGAGTGTCAGGAGTGATTTGTGACAGACGTATACCAGTAAGAGTGAAAGGGAAGGTCTACAAGAGGGTAGTGAGACCAGCTATGTTGTATGGGTTGGAGACGGTGGCATTGACAAAAAAGGCAGGAGTCAGAGCTGGAAGTGGCAGAGTTAAAGATGTTAAGATTTGCACTGGGTGTGACAAGGATGGACAGGATTAGGAATCGGTATATTAGAGGGTCTGCTCAGGTTGGACAGTTTGGAGACAAAGTCAGAGAGGCGAGATTGCGTTGGTTTGGACATGTGCTGAGGAGGGATGATGGGTATATTGGGAAAAGGATGCTAAGGATGGAGCTGCCAGGTAAGCGGAAAAGAGGAAGGCCTAAGATAAGGTTTATGGACATGGTGAGAGAGGACATGCAGGCGGATGGTGTGACTGAGCAATATGCAGAGGACAGGAAGAAATGGAAACAGATGATCCACTGTGGCGACTCCTAACGGGAACAGCCGAAAGAAAAGAAGACTATATTAGTTTTCCCATACCAAGTCAGCAGTCAATTCACTTACACTCAAGGTATACCATCGGGTCTACTTTATGCGCTCGAAACACGAAAAACCCGAATCCGAATTTCGCGACACATAAAGAGCAAACCACGAATATGTCGAATGTGCTAAAGCGTGAAATTTATAACCTCTGTCATAGCCAGCCAACCCACCACCCGCAACACACTACCTACCCAAACACAATAAAAAAAAACACATACCCCAGCCATAAACAAACTCTACAACAAAAGGAGGAAGCTACTACAAGATAGAGCAAAATCCTTAAAAGGTAAGATACCCTTGATCACTATAAGTAAAAAACTAAGAGCTCTCATAAAATCATCCAAAGCAAATTTTGAGAGAAAAATAGCTAAAGACTCAAAAGACAATCATAAGGCCTTCTTTAGCTATGTTAGAAACCTGGGAGGAAACTCCCAGATATGCTCAGAACTAGTTCAAAATGATGTGAAGATTACTGATCCTACAGACATTGCCAACATACTGGCTGACAGGTTCAGTGCAAACTTCTCCCCTCCCCCAAAAGGAGAGATATCTATACCAAGCGATTGCAGCCCCCCAAACATCTCCAACGCCCAAGTGAGAACTGCTCTCTCCAAAGCAAAAAACACAGCATCCATGGGACCTGATGATGTCCCCGGCTGTGTGCTCCACGAACTCAATGAGGAATTAAACCCACTGCTAGGACAGCTGTTTAATCATAGTCTTACCTCTGGATACGTACCCAGGGAGTGGTGCACTGCAACTGTGGTCCCACTTCACAAAGGCGGTGCCTCCACCGACCCTGGAAATTACCGGCCCATTAGCTTGACAAGCCTTATCTGCAAAGCCATGGAGAGGATCATAATGGACCTCATAAATAAAGACATAGGAAATTTGCAGACTTTGGATCCATCCCAGTTTGGCTTTGTCAAAGGCAGATCATGCCTTCTAAACTTGGTTGACTTTTTGAAACAGTCACCAAAGCCATTGATGAGGAAAGGCAGTCCATACAGCCTACCTAGATCTGGCGAAGGCCTTGATACAATACCCACTCGGGTATCATTGAAAAACTCATCAGCTTAAATGTTAACCCATACATCACAAGATGGGTTGCAAACTGGCTGAGTGACAGAACCCACAGGGTCAGAGTTGCTGGCGCCATGTCAGACTCAAAGCCTGTCACAAGTGGTGTACCACAGGGCTCAGTCCTGGGCCCACTCTTGTTTGGCATCTACTTTTCTGAAGTACAAGCAAACACAGGAGGGTTATGGCTGACAAAGTTTGCAGATGACTGCAAACTGGGCGCCATAGTAGAAAACACATCTGACACAGATATCTTTCAGAAGGGTCTCACAGAAATGGATAACTGGTGCCAGAGCCATGGCCTAAAGTTAAATGCCAAAAAATGCATAGTCATACCCTTCGGGAAAACAAGGTTACCCCTAGCTACCAAATAGGTGGCAATCCACTGAGCACAGAAGAAGTTATCAGGGACCTGGGGACCCAGGTTGATAGTAGTCTGTCATTCGACACCCATGTAGCTAAAGTAGTTAGGAAGACCTTCTACATTGCCCACCTTATCATGAAGGGATTCTTATCTAGATCAAGGGAGGTCATAGTCTCCCTATACTCATCACTCATCAGACCAATGATTGAGTACAACGCCCCATTCGGAATGTATCTGACCCGACACTTGCAGCAGCTGGAGAGGCCACAAAAGTTCCTCACCAAAAGGATAAAGGGTCTCAAACATCTGTCCTATGCTGCCCGACTGAAAGAACTCCAGCTCTATTCAGTCGCTTACCGCTTGCTCAGAGGTGACCTTTGCCTAACATACAAGGCCATGTCAAACCCAGATTTGATGAATATGCTTCACCTCAAAAAATCTAGATCCATCAGAGCCACAAGGGTGAGAGACTTAAACCTCGACACGGCTATTAATCGGATGTGCTGGAGGGATAGATTCATCACCCAAAGACTCCCTATGCTGTGGAACAAAATCCCAGTATATGTGAGGCAGAGCACCTCGCTGGCCTTGTTCAAGAGAAATCTTGACCAATGGATGGGAGATCGCAGATATACCCCAGGGATTACCTCAGTGTCACTGCTCGACAGAGGCACAGCAAAATAATGGGTATAGTTCCCCATACTAAAGGGGTGGCGTAAGCCACAAAACTATGGGCTAGGCTTGTAAATGCCCTCGGGCAGATAGCCTAGTATGAACCTATGAACCTATGAACATACACTAACCAAAACCCTGTTTCTAACCCTAAATTAAAGCACCAAAACCCTACTGCTAACCCCACACTAACCCAACATACACAACTATCTATGCATTATCCTTAACCCCTCCCTAACCCTAAGGTCCGTAACTACCGCACACTTCCCCTACGGAGCTATACCCAAACAAACTAAATATTCCACACACATACACTTAACAAAACCCTACACTAAACCCTACATACATTACCTACACTAAACCCTACATACATTACCTACACAAAACCTTACATACATTACATACCTATGCACTTACCTTAACCCCTCCCTAACCCTAAGGTATGTAACTATCGCACACTTACCTTACGGAGCTATACCGCAGACGGGCCAACTATGCAAATTCAATATTTCCACTTTCGTGGTTTCATTCGTTCGACATATACGTGGTTCGCTCTTTACATGTCACGCTATTCGGATTCAGGTTTTTCAGCTTTTGAGTGCTTAAAGTAGACCCATACCTTCTGTATCACATTCATATCAGAATAATCTACAGATAAACTACCCCATTTAATAGAGGAACATTTTCTTAAATGAACTGAACAACATATTTTCATTCTGAAAATACAAAATCCATCTGAGCCACCAAATAATCTGGCCTGCACAACCAATTGGTCTAGAAATCCTGCAGTTGTTTGTATGATGATGATATGAAGTTTTCTTGAGCAAATATTTAACCTTCAATGAATAATGATTGAATAGCAGTTATCTAGAATATGTTTTACTGAGAATGTCTGTCTTTCACCATTTTTCTAACCTCTCATCTAGCCTCATCATTTCAGTAAAATCTAGATCATGACATCTTTCCTGAGTCAGGACACAGGTCATACTTGAGGTGGTACAGACAATCTATAGCCTTCTTATAGCCACTTTATGAATATCCACACATCAGTTAGCATAATTTGTAGTGCTGTGCAGAAGATTCTGGTCCAATAAAGGCATCTTGTCACTAGATGAGATATGCCAAGACACTGGTTAAACATGACAAAATCAGCCAAAATGCCAAGTGTAATGAATAGCTTCTTATGTTGATGGCAATGGATACTAACCAAGTGAAATCAAATCTTTCTTGCATTAAAAAAATCTGTGGTAAGTCAAAAGACTCCGTATTTTCCCAAATATTAAAGGAATTCAGGAACTGCCATCTTGGATGAGATCACAATCATTGTGAGAGTTTGTGAGCTCTTGCAGAAATGTCTTACATAGTCTAGCAGTTGGTATATGACAACAAATGTGCAATTTACTGCTGCCACAGTTACATATTACTGAGTGAACCTGGGAAGAATGTATACGTGTTGTCGCTCACCAGGTAAGGATAAAACAGATGAGCATTGTGGGTTCTTGTTCAAGCAGCTTTATTGTATACAAACACATCATAAATGAAGTTAAGTAACTTTAACTTATAAACAGATTAGCTATCATGCACATGGATGTTACCATTCTGGCTGCACCTTCAAAATGGCACTGAAGCTAACATGTGCTTGGTATTTATATGCACACACACATCTTGGAAATGCTTCTTAATGGTATAGCACACCTGTTATTCTACATTCTCCCTCTTTGAGAATATGAGTTAGACATTGTCACTGAAATTAATGAATATGCAATTTATACAGAAATGATTTTCATCATGCAATTTATACAAAGCTAGATACATATATACAACTATTTCCACATTGCTATGTATTTTACACTAGGCTTTGAAATGCGACCATACCGTGTGACATAAAATTTGGGATCTGGTTTAGCAACTGGGATTGTTTCTGCTGACTGTCTAGTCTTAGAAACACTGGAATCATCTGTCAGACCAGTATCAGGAGTCAAGGCACATTCTGGAACAGGAAATTCATCTGGATTGCTCTGAGAGTTAGAGTCTTTATCACATGTACGATGCTGCGATATCCATTCTGCTACAGGAAGAAGATGTCTGAGCTTTCTCCTGTCCTCTACACCCTTGGATTTAACAAAATAGGATCTCAGCTTTGCACAAATACTTATTACTTGACCAATCCGGTCAAAACCTTTTGCTGTTTGCAACCTCACTGTCTCTCCTTTTTTCAATGGACGAAGAAATCTGTTCGATTTGTCATAGCTGGACTTTTGGAAAGAATGCTTTCTAGATAACTGGGCTTTGATTGCTTAGTTGTTTGTAGCTTTAGGCCTCAATAAACTAGAACTGATAGGTAGTGTTGTTCTGGCTTGCCTAGACAGAAGTCTCTGAGCAGGTGAGACAAGTATATCATCACTGAGTATGTTTCTGAGATTGAATAAGTTAAAAAAAAAAATTGGTATTGTCACAATTTGACTTCTCAAGTAATTGCTTTGCACTCTGTACTGCACTTTCAGCAAGTCCATTTGATTGCGGATACTCTGGACTACTAGTAACATGTACAAAGTCCCATTCTCTGGTAAATTTCTGAATCAACTGACTGGTGAACTGCGTACCATTGTCCGAGATTAATTTCTGTGGACTGCCATGGACTGAAAAATAGTGTTTCAACTTAGTAATGACTGTAGAAGTTAGTTTGGGTAGTTAATCTATCTCATACCAATTTGAATAAGAGTCTACCACTACTAAGTAATGTTGATTGTTCCACTCAAATATGTCAGTAGCTACAATAGACCAAGGTAGATCAATGATTTGACTTAGATTAAGTGGCTGTCTTTGCAAATGTGCTTTAGTACTATTACATACTGAACAGGACGAAAGTACTCTATCAATGTCTTTTGCTAGAGGAGTCCAAAATACTAGTCCTTCAGAACCCAGGTGACCACGATGAAAAATCTGGATATATTCTTGTTGTAAGGAAGCAGAAACAACTATTTTAGGACCTTTGAAAATAATGCCATCTTCCATCAACAACTCATCTCTGTAAGGAAAGTAAAACTGCACTTCTGGTGGTACACTTGATTGCTTTGATGACCATCCAACGCTGGCATAGTGATTGAGCTTTTGCAAAACTGGATTAGTCGTATGATCTCACAGCTCTTCAAGTCTTGTGGTAGAAAAATTGTGCACTTCCATGACATCAAAGTCAAAATTCTCTGTGTCAAGCTGATACGTTGTATTTCTGGGTGATCTGGATAAGGTTTCAGCCAGATAAAGAAGTTTGCCTTTCGTATAGACCATTTTGAAGTTGTACTTTTGCAACTTAAGCATCATTCTTTGTAATCCTGCTGGAGCTGAATGCATAGGCTTCTTTAATGTAGTAACCAAAGGTTGATGATCAGTTTTAATCTGGATTTCTCAACCATAGATATAATCATGGAGCATGCAAATACAATTGCCAAAAGTTCTTTCTCAGTTTGAGCATACTGCATCTCAGTTTGGGTAAGTGCTGGCCTGCCTTCTTGAAGAATAACTGCACCTAAACAAAATTTTGAAGCATCGCAGGAAAGAGTTACTGGTTTGTTGACATCATGGTATCTTAATGTTGGGGGGGGGGTAGTAGCAATTTTCTGCTTAAGAACTTCAAATGCTCTCTGGTGCTGGTCTAGCCATGACCAAGTAACATTTTTATGTGTGAGCTCTCTCAAAGGTGCTGTCAACACACTGAAGTCTGGTATAAACTTGCCTAAATTGTTGACCATCCCAAGAAAACATTGTAGAGCTTGCACATTATCTGGTACTGGCATTTCAAGAATGTCTGCTTGCTTGGATGGGTCTGGTCTCAAGCCAATATTAGTAAACAAATGATCTACATATGTAACTTCTGGTAGTCTGAATTTGCACTTCAGAGGACTAAACTTTAAGCTTACTTCACATGCTCTTGTCTAGAACTCTCTTCAGATTTCTGTCATGCTCTACCTCACCATTGCCTCCAACCAATATATCATCTATTATGGCACATGGATAACCCGAAAAAAGTTGCTCCATTGCACACTGAAAGACTTCACTTGCAGAATTTATTCCAAATGGCATCCTGAAAATCTATATCTTATGACTGGGGTACTGAATGTAGTCAGTAATGAAGATCTGTGATCAAGCATCACTTGCCAAAATGAATTATTTTCATCTAAGACAGAAAAAACAGTGGCATTTGGTATCAGGGCTGTAACCTCTTTGATTGTACACATGGGATGATGCAGTCTGTTCAATGCTTTGTTCAAATCTCTTGGGTCAATACATATTCTGATTTCATCTGAGCCTTTTGTATGAGCTGCTACCATGGACGACACCCATTCAGTAGGCTCTGTAACTGGACAAATTACACCTTGTTGCACCATTTTGGCCATCTGAGCTTTGACCTTCTGCTGCATAGCTATCAGAACTGTTCTTGCTGTTCTGACCATGGGACTGATTTCTGGGTCTAATTTCATGGAATACACAACTGGAAGTTTGTCCAACTTGTTATTGAAAACATCAGTATACTCTGAAAAATAGTATTAGTGAAGCTGGAACTAGGACATGTGCTTATCTGATGAACTTCTTTGGTAAAAGGAAGCAGATTCATTTTCAAACTGTCTCTGAGACCAAATAATGACCGCACAGGTCTTCGACCCACATAGAACAATAGGCTAAAACAGTTCTTAGCCACATAACATGAAAGTACTACTGAGCCTTCAGTTTGAATTTGTTCACCTACATAAGCAACAAGTTTCACATGACTTGTCACATTTAGTTGTTCACCAGCTCTGACCCTTGCAAAAGTATCTGCAGACATGACATTACACTTTGAACCAGTGTCTACTTTAAGCTCGATTGATTTACCATCGAGTGGGACAGTACAAAACACTTCATTTCTTGTCAGTAAATCTACTGCATCAATCTTTTCACCAATTACTGATACACCATCTACATAGAAAACAGTCTGTTGCAGGTCTATTTGATTAACTTACTTTTTGGAGTGACCCTTCTTTGCAACTGCGTGAGCCATACGAGATTTACAAAATCTTTGCAAATGGTTCCATTTCTTACACTTGTAACATTGCTGACCAAATGCTATGCATGTTTCTATTATGGACTCATGGTTGACACCACAATTGTGACAGTTAACAATAAAGTTTGATTTGGAATTTACTGATTCACTCTTACGCTGTACTGAGCAACATCTGTTATGCCCTCAGTGTCCTTGGTTTTGCACTGAGCATGCTCCTGTAACTGAACTGTTCTTGGAATGTTCTAGAAGATTATGGGTTTTACCTAGAAGTTCTGCATGGGATGCTGCTGTCACGTGCTTAGGCCTGCTTTTGCCTATCACATGTTGCATGTTGTCTACATGAACTCTGAACCCTACTGAAACCATGCTCTTATCAGTAGCAAGCATATTTGTGTGCCTTTCTGTAACTTCATGAATCTGACAAATCTCAGTGGCTTTACTCAGTGTTAAATCACTGTCACGAAGCAACATTTTTCTCATAACAGCATTAATAATACCACACGAGTCTGTCCTTTATTAACTCATCCTTTAAATCACCAAACCTACACATTTCAGCTTTGTTTTTCAGGTCAGTAATCTCAGCTGTGAAAGTTTCCCCTTGCTTTTGATCTTTTGTGTAGAACAAATGCCTCTCTAGTGTAACATTAGTCTGAGGGTTACCCATCTCTCTGAATTTACACTTTAAACACTCGGGGTCTTCCCTTGATTCAGTCTGCACAACAACACAATGAGTTTATCCTTCACCTTCATACACTGCTGGTGCATAAACAAATGAATGCTACCTTTCAATGACTTCTGACCCTGCTAGGTTCAGCAAAATGAATGCCCTGGTACATGCATCTTTATCAGAATAAACTACTTGTATAAATATATTGTATTATTGCTCAAATATTCTTCACTTCTCTGCAATGTTATCAAACACAAGTGGTTGTAGCTTACGAAATCCATCTGCCATATTGACATATCTGAGTGAAAACTCTTGATAACATGTACGGACATACACACTTGTACATACACATATACATGTGCTTAAATTTATGCCAGTACTTGTAAAAACACAATGAGCCTTTGTATAACTGAATTTCATGAAATAGGTTTCCTGGGCACTACAGCACTTTGAAATCTCTTTATAATAAAGTCACTTGCCTTGAAATTATTTTACTATATGAAACGATTATCTTGTAAAGGCAATAATGCTAAAGTCATTTATCAACATTTTACTGTATGAGCCTTTGGCTTGTAATTGCTTCAGTGCCAAAGCCATTTATCAACATTTTATTGCCAAAGTCATTTATCATCATTTTGTGAAACATTTCAAACAACTGCACAGTGTGAACAAACTGAGCAATAGAAGATGAGGTCAAGAAACATTTTGAAGTTAATGTACTTTGCCAATACACTATCTCGAAGCAATGGCACTTTATGAATGAACTGTTTCAAAGCAGTGGCACCTTGTGAATAAGCTAACTCGAAGTACTGGCACTTTACAAATAAACTGTTTTGACGCAATGGCACTTTACAAATAAACTGTTTTGAAGTAATGGCACTTTATAAATAAAGTGTACACAGCACACTGGAACCTCTCCAGAATGACTGCACTTGCCAAACCACTCTGTATAGTGCAAGATACACTTTGTAATGGCAGCGCTCTGTGAGCAGACACACCCAGGCACAAGAAACTTTTCAAAATGGCTTCACTTGCCTGCACTTCACAAAATAGTTACACTTTGAACACAACAAATTCTTAGGAATAAATGCACAGTACTAAGCAGACCGGTAAACACTATTACACACCTTGAGATACTTTGAACAACTCAAGTTAAGCTGTTCAAGGCTTCAGTCACTACAAAGTAGTAATTTGTACCAATCACAGTAATTTTCCCAAAACACATGCAGTCACCTTTGCTTTATTTATGCTCAATGAGCCCTTTTCTGCCCTTTCTATTGTAGTAATTTTGCTCATTGAATCTCTTAATGTGCCCTTTGTGCCCTTTATGCCCTTTTGCTATATTCATTTTGCTCATTTAATCTCTTTTCATGCCCATTATACTTTCTTGTGCTTGTTTTAACTCTAAACATGCTCATTTTACTTTAAACATGCTTGTTTTACAATTCTGAAACAATTCTGAACCCTTTACATACTTTTCTAATGCTCATTTTATCAAATAACTTGTTTCAAATATTTTCTCTGCTTAACAATACATTTTGTGCCCTTGTAATGCTCCATTTAACCTCTTTCAATAAATAAATAATTCATGTGTATTCTCTTTATATTTGACTTGTTTCTGGCCATTTTTTTCAGTTCTTTTAGTTTGACTTTGTCATTACCTCTACACTCCATGGCTCTAAAGAATAATCTTTGCCATCCCAGTTCTGACACCATGTCCCTCACCAGGTCAGAATAAAACAGGCAAGTATTGTGGTTCTTGTTCAAGCAGCTTTATTGTATACAAACAAATCATAAATGAAGCAACTTTAACTTATAAACAGATTAGTTATCATCAGTGATGGCTGGTGACTTCAAATCGAAGGGGGGCTGCAGGAGACAGCTGAATGGGTGGTGCCAATGGGAAGGGGTGTGGCCAAATAGAAAGGGGAGGAGCTATGCTCAAAACCACAAAAACTGGAACTTTAATTAAATATGCTGCCCTGGGTGCCAAACTGTCATTATGAGAGTCCAATCAAGAGCAAATGATGTGTAGAAGAAAAAATATTTCAATGCATTGGCTGCATGACAGCTTACTTAATATCTAGATGAAAACACAAAGATTGTGAGGCATGAAAAAATAAATTACTTTTTAAATACATTACTGGAATGCCAGTCAAAATCAGCACTCATCTCAAACCACTTCTCCTTGCACTGCAGTTCTAATTATAATTTATATTCAGCTTTATAAAAAGTACCAAGTAACATGCTGAAAGTAGCAATGATACCCCCACTTGTAAAAATGTTTCTTATCCAAAAAAGACCTGCTGCCTGAAAACTATCTACTTGTTTCATTGGGAAAACATGATCAAAGTAAAAAAATGAACAACAAACAAGAAACAAGCTCAAGATAAATTGCTTAAAGGATTACTGCACAGGTTATGGACCACACATGATATATTGACATTCTGTTTAGTTTAAAGCCTGCAACAATGACTGCAAGGCTCCATCAAGGGTAATGAGCTTCTTAAAATACTGTAATCCTGTCCTTTATTACAAATACTGTCATATGCATTTCCATACCCAAGGCTTATGCATTATCTAGTTATGCAAGTATTCTCTGCATGGCAACAACAAAAAGGCTTTTGATGTTGGTAATTCTTTAGCAGTAAGCTTACTTATATCTTACAATCTCAGACAAGCTTACCTGATGGCCATGAAAGCATTGCTACTTAAACACAGAGCAACGGGCACTTTCTGAATAATAAGAAGCATAATCAACAGTATAAAAATATGACAGAAAACCAGAACATTCTGCAAAGTCAAGCCAGACAGATGAAAAGCCACTGTAGTACTTGTGTCTACCTTGGATGGTGGGGGGATACTCTGCACACTTACACTGCATAACTGCTCCTTGCCTTGCTTGGACACATCCAGAGTCACTACATGGGGGAGTGGGGTGCAACAAGTATGTCACAACTTGAAATGTCTCTGGCTGACTGCAAAGGCCCTGACACATTTGTCATACCTCTCAACCTCAGAGAAAGAAATCTGGACAAAGTCAGGCCCAAAATTAAGGACAATATTTAAATATTGTTCTTATAAACTTTTTAATAGAATAGTACGTCTTGCATTAGTATGAGTTTTCTGAAGGGTATGAAATCTGAAACGGAAATGTCTGAAATTATTTTCCTATTTCAATCTTTAATGATTTGCCACTAATTTGCCAGAAAACCACACTTTTTTGAAAAATGGACTAAAAATGTGATGCAAAAATATAAAATAGCCACAGAATACAGCTTTTTAATATTAGCACTATTAGCTTGAGCAGTTGACAAAATAAACAAATCTACATGCATTTCTGAAATAAAAGTAATCTATAACTCTGATTATTACAGTTATTTATTAATTGTAAACCCTCCAAGTTTTCTTCCATAATTGACATTTTGCAGAGGGATTATAGGGAAAGCAACATTTTGAGCCAAAATCAGGGATAGTTGAGAGGTTTGAATATGTCAAATTCTATAAAGCAATCTGCACATACCTCTCAACCTGTTAACGCAGGAAATCTGGACAAGGCCAAATATATTGGGGTAACATACAAACAGTACTAAAAATTGCTCTTGTATAAACTTAGTTGATAGAACAGGTCTTGCTTTAGCATGCATTTTTCTGAAGGTTATGAAGTCTGAAACTCAATGTCTGTCATTATTTAGTGACTTAATTTTACTAAATGATTTGCCAGAAAACCACAAATTTTATGACGAAAACCAAAAAGAAGAAGCAAAAATCTATTAATTTTGTAAAAATCTGGTTAGTTGAGAGGTATAGTTCTACTGAGCCACAGCTGTCTGAGTTTGCCATCCTTCCACCTCACAAAATCATGGTCGAATGGAGCCACCCCCTGCAGCCATTCCAATGTCCCATTACTTGGCTATTTTGCCCCATTTATCATAAACACTGCAATGTGCATACTGCTTTACTTCTATGATGATTTCGATTTCACTTGAAAGTTTTATTTTATATTTTACAGCACAAACATCTGCTAAACAAAGCAATGCAGTCTCACAATGAAAATAATATTAGCATTAAAACTCTGCCCTTGAAACTCACATTCATTGAAACAGCAGTGAAATCCACATTCAAAGAAAATACATTTGGGTAGTATAAAGATTAACTTTGGGCTGTTTTCAAATGATAGGCCCCTTGGACATAAAACATACATGTGTTGGGTGATACACCTTCCTGAGTGTATTAAATTATATTCCTTGTATAATACAGTACAGTTGTTAGGGGGTGTTTTAAATTTATTGTTTTGAACATTTTTCCAGTAAACAATGAAACAAAATGCATGCACCGATAGTGACAAAACTGCCCAATTGAGAACATTTCCATCATAAAAAAGTCTACTCAGACTTAGACAATCAGTATCAGTAAATATGCACAATCTTTGCAGAAGTAAGTCATCTAAATAATTCCACATTAAAGAGATCTGTAACTAATGAAAAGGTTGCTGCTAGCAAACAACTTTATATTTCATTGTTTCATCTACAAATAAAGTGTCTGTTGCCCTTGAGGAATAAATTGCCTATATTACATTAAAAAAGGATAAGCTAGTAACATTGCAATAGGAAATGGATGGCAAACTGATAACAGGTTCATAGTTAGTATCTTTGCCAAAGAGACATTCTCAGTATGGCAGCATCCACCCCTTGTGGGATTAGAACCCACAGCCTTCTGCATCAAAATTAAGTACACAACCTGTTGTGCTATTAACAATGCAAGCAGACTCAGCATAAGCATCTCTAAACTTCTCTTCCCCTGCAGCTCTCAGCTCCTTGTAAAATCTACTCAATACTCAACTGTATCTCAACTTCGCAGCACAAGATATCTGGAAAAAGCCAACATTTATAGGGGGAGACAAAAGCCCAAATACCAGCGACACATTAAACATTGCTTGTGTAATCTTGGAAAGTTGCTAGAATAAAATGCTGTGTTACCACCATAATTTTACTGCCCAGTCTTGAGCCCAGGTCCCTGTGCAAAACAGTCAGAGCAACATACCACAATGCCAAATCAGCTGCTTTGTGAAAGACAGGAAGACTGAATCTTAAATGGCTATCATTTAGTGAATTTGTTTCTCACCATAGCTGTCAACCTCTTAGCACAAACACCTGGACAAACGCAGTAATGGGGGAATACAGCCCTCAAACATATTCAGTGAATTCAGTTCTTGCCATAGTTGTCAACCTTAGCACAAAAAACCTGGATGAAGCCAATAATGAGGGAATACAGTCCCAAAAATAGGGACACATTTCAAATATTCATCTTATAAATGGTTTTGTGTTACTATGTACTTTCTGAAGAATATGAAGTCTGAAATTCAAATGCCTGTCAATTTTATTTGTTTAACATTTGTTAACCAGGAAAGTCTGACGGAACAAAAAACTGTTTTCAGCAGAGGCCCTGGAAGAAATAATGCAGACACATGTCTTTGTAGCATGAGAGGACACGAGAGCTAACCCACACAAACACAGGGAGGACATGCAGAGTCCACACAAAAGGTACCCCAGCCAAGAATCAAACCTGGGAACCTGTAGCTGTGAAGCAACAATGCTACCACTGCACTATCAAATATCTCAGAATTTAAGAATTCAGAAACCATAGATGTTATGAGGAACAGAACAAAATATGAGGCAAAAATCTGCAAAATTTCATAAATGGTGTTGGGTAGGGAATTTAGGCTCTTGTTACCTGCACTCAGGGTACAGGGTTCAAGTCTGATCTTTAACCACCACCAGGTTACATGTTCTATCTAGCTACTGCAACTGGGACACACACACACACACACACACACACACACACACACACACACACACACACACACACACGCACACAGATGCTTCGGTATAGGAAGTACACCATGACTTCATCTCTTCCTAAACAATGAAAGTCACGGTGCTTACTGGTGACATAACATCATTATCATTACTGGTCTGTTGGAGCACATCTTACTTCAAAAATAAAACTACTGGTTGCCTTACAAATTGTATTTTGGTGGTATTCTTAGTACAGAAAAACGTTATTAGTCAGCTTGCGAGTTTTATGTGGTAATAATGAAGAAGTGACAAAAATTTTAGAAGCCACTGAGTAAGGTATTATCTAACCACTAAAAGGCAGATGGAATAGGCACATATCATTACAAACCAATAGGTGATTTGTAATACAAGCAGCAATGCAAGGGTCATAAGCCATACCTGAAACTTAGATCTATACATTTGTATTGATTGACTACCTTTCATTAATTGCTTTCACTGGCATCAGACATCCTTTAAAAAGGTTTATTTCTTCTAAGGAAAAAAAAAACCTTCAGATGCAGTTTATTAGGAAGTTTCACCATACAGCAATAAGTCCCAGTATGTGCAGTCTTGTGTTGTTTCTTATTTTTGTCTTTCAAAAAAAGCCAGCCAAATATATAATCCTGCAGTCCTGAATCAAAGTTCAAGCTAGAATAAATCCCTGCAGCAGTAAATCCCGCAAAAGTCCAACAGTCCATCAGTCCCTGCAGCAAAGAATACATAATCCTTATCCAATGGTCCCTGCAGCAGTAAATCCTGCGAGAGCAGAGCACCAGTGTAGTCCTTCGTGCAGCGAGAGTACCAGCGTGCGGACATTGCAGTCCGATCCCCTTCCAGTCTATGCAGTTACAACTGCATAGACTTCTGGAATATTTGGAGGTACTTGCTGTCTTCTGAATCTGGACTGCTGGTGAGACAGTCTGGAGTCTGTGCACATGCTCCGGACTGCTTCACAAGCAGTCTGGATATCGGAAAACGCATGTGCACATGCGTGATGTTCCGGGAGTTCACATTTTTTAATTTATTTTCTTTTTTAGTTATTTTATGTTATTTTCTTTTCTTTTTTGTTTTAATTTTATTTATTTATTTGCTTTTACAGCTGGGAGGGCTGCAGTCCTGCAGTCCAATAGCACGAGCCGCCCCTGGTTATCATGCACATGGATGTTAACATTCTGGCTGCACCTTCAAAATGGCATTGAAGCTAACACGTGCTTGGTATTTATATGCACACACAGATCTTGTAAATGCTTCTTAAAGGTACAACACACCTGTTATTCTACAAGTATAGTGCTTATGCATACTTGTGCTGAATTGAAATGGCAAGGGCTTTTGTCTTTCTAAAGGGTTGCAGCTTTCAATTATATACTTTACAAACAGAATTTACTGCATCCAGACAACAAACAGAAAAGAAGAAATCATTAATTATTGCAGTTAATCATGGTTACAAATCAAAGTATAGCCTAATTCTTTTGAGCTCTTAATGTCTTATTTTCATTCATTCTAGCTGCAAAGGGATAACAAGAATGTTTGCAGGAGTACTACTGAAATCAATTTTAAAAGCATGCTTTATTATTGTTTATGCTTCCCTGAATTCTGTAAAATTTTTTGTACTATGTATAGTTAAGTAATATGTTTAAAAGCATTGGTTTATTACTGTTTATGCTTTCCGGAATTCTGTATAATAATTTGTACTGTGTAGTTAACTAATAAATACCTTTTGGATACCTGTTACTGGAAGACTCAACTAGACTCAGTGTTCATCTGTTCCATTGTTGTCTGTTATGCTGTTATGTCTTTGTTAAGCTATAAGTAAAAGAGAGAAGGATAATCTTGTTTATCTGTATATGAATGTATTCCACATATGCACATAGGTTCATATGTGTGTACTAAGCTAATGGCCCTGGAGCCTTTACATGCCTAGCCTATAGAAGTGTCCTGGCATCGTGCCGCCTGACGTAAGTTCCCAGTGCCTCTATCAAGTAGAGCCACTGGAGTGATCCCGGGGTGAACTTTCTATTTCCCATCCACTCATCAAGATTTCTCTTGAAGAGGGCCAGTAAGGTGTTCTACTTGACACATGCCTTACATTCTCTGTAAGCATTTCTTATTTCTCTTTTTCTTTCCAATTTTAACTCTGTTATGCATATATGTGTGCATTATTACAATGCAGTACTTAAAGATTCTATTGAATTGTGTAGGATAGTGCAGAAATATGAAATAAGTCCTGTTTTTTGTTTTAAAAAATGCATGTAACACTATGTGGAATGGCTGAACTGCAAAGGCTGAAACAAACAATTCCAAGAAGTGTGAATTTCCTTTTCTCCAGTACTTTGTCTGATGTATAGTAAGTAATAGTGAATAAAAACAGCCATGTTCTCTGAGAAAAACTATGTCCTGCTCACTGTTTCAGCAATGTAACCACCATGCCCCTCCCCCAACAGGATTCTAACTAGGCAGTGATGAATGCAGTTTCAGCCATGTTGTACATGCAGCTAGAAATACTTAAGAACAAACAATTAAGCATTGTTTTACTTATATTTAGGTATCTCTCACAAGAACTGTCCTCATGTAATCTTTATCTCTTACAACGTTTTCCTCTGCAATAGTAAGCAATTCTTTACTTCTGGAACTGCAGCTTCTATTTCATAACTATATTATATGCAGTCAGCATTCCTGATATTTGAACAGTACTAACAGAATTACAGAGGTGCCAAAACATTATTATTTTTATTCTTTTAAATGACATTTCTATTTATTACTGTAACCTGTTAACATATAGTGCAAGTTTTTTCGGTTTATTCAAACGATGGATATCTGATTACAGAAATGTTACTCCTATTTTTATGTATTTTAAAAGGTCACCTCAACTACATATTTTCTCGTAAAGATATCTTACTGGGGAAGTACATGTACTTGTGCAATTTTTTAACCCCATTTTGTATTTTATATATCTAGCTATATATGGTAATAGTAGTAACCTGGTCCACTCACTCGACCAAATGGTCAGCACTACACGTCTGCAAATCATCATACGTGCAACAGCACTACTGACTGGAGTGGGTTATACCTGTCAGAGTTGACATCAGTGATCATCCAACTCTTAGCAGATATCCATTTTGTTCCACATACTGTTACATATGTACACCTGGATCTTCTCCAGATATGAGTCAAGCAAACAACAGAGCATTATTTTAGGTCTCTTTCTCAGACCAGCCAGGAGCATGGCCTTGTACCATGAAATGTGCTGCTATCATTCAAAGAGCCAAAATCAGAATGAGCAAAGTATGGTGAGGGCTGTATTAAGCAGGGTTTGAACCAATCCCTGTTGGGAGTGACATCAACTTGACCAAACCCTCTTTTTGCTAGCATGTTCCTTAGACCAGCAGGTATTAATATCATTGACAGGTTTGGTATAACCAAAACTGCTTTGCCACATACTGTTTTTTTTAGGTAAAACACTTACCTGACTTTTCCATCAGTAATGTACTATTTCTAAGTTTATCTATAATAAGCGTTAACAGTAATATTTATTGATACAAATTACATTTTTCCTGTCTTACTATAAGAGCAGAACATGTCATGCAGTGAAGTGAGACATATTTTTCCCTTTTTTTTTTTTTTTTTTTTTTTTTTTTTTAATAAAGGTGGTGGAGAAAGAAAAAAATGTCAATAGCAATGTGAAACATTATTTCTAGGCCTTTAGGATATGTATCACTGATAGATTATGACATACAGTGTTGGACTTAAACTTCACATTGCTTTCAAACTCACATTCAGATGACTCCATTTTGAATTTCCCAAGTGTATTCTATATATTGGCTAGATTAGGCTAAGCAGCTCTATTCAGCAGACAGCTTGGCATTGCTGCAGACTGCTGCAGAGTTAGTAAATATCTCAGCATGTCCATGTCTTTTTTAGGTACATTCATATATCCTGTGAAAATCTGAAATATGCCAATGTACTTCGTAACACGTTTGCGTAATACAGCAATTCATAGACATGCATATAAATTAGTCTAATTTGCATACTAAACATGTAAATTGACCTGAATTTGCTCTGAAAGGTTGAGCTTATTAAGAGGCACATTAACAGCTACTGTCATAATGTGTTAAAGGTCACTTACATTATATTTTGAAGTGTAGTGTGCATTTAATGATACCATTGCATGACTTGTAATTATGGTCAAATTTTTGTGACTTCCAAGATGGCTGCACATTGAGTAACAGCTTAATTTTGGCTCTCAAAGTGTGAAAACAGAAACGTAGCAGAGAAAGCTAGTGGACCTGAATTTCTGAGTACATTTCAGTAACTGACTAGTAAGTAAACTACCTGGATGCCAGTAAAAAGGGAATTCAGAGGATTTGAAGGAAAATCAGCTACAAAAGTGATGAAAAAACACTGACTGGGAAAAGTACTGTAGCTGTTCAGCAAAAAGAAGTGCAAGCTCCAGACATGACTTCCAGTAACCTTGAGGAAAGTATAAAGCAATCACATACAGCTCTAACTAAAATAAATGAAACAGTGATGGAGTATGTCAACTCAGACAAGAGAAGGCTAGAAGGAATTGAAGAAGATTTAAACAGTTACTCCATTGAGGTGATATAACTGCAAGACTCAGAGGTTGAAGTGAAGAAAAGGCTGGCTGAATGTAAGACTGCACAAGAAGAGATGTTTCAAAAATAATGGAACTGGAGGACAGAGCACTTGGAGAAAAACTGAGATTTTCTGCTGTGCTTGGGAAGCTGGAAGGAGCAGACTGTATTAATTTTATGAATGCACAGATAGGCAACTGGACTGGTATTCCACAACAGGAACTGTTAATTGAAGGGGTGCATCATGTGTATGCTCCAAACCTGGCTGTGAGAAAATAACCTAGACCTTTAATAGTAAAAATGCAATCTTACCAGGAGAAGGAGTTGATTCTAAAGGAGCTGTGGCAGAGAGACAAAGTACTAAAAATAGGAGAAAGTGGTGTTTGTGGGGAATGACTGCTTACTGCACACCAGTCAGAGGAGGAATACATTTATTCTATTATAAAGGGGAATGTCGAGAGGCAGGAGTGGGATTCAGACTGCTGTACCCAGCTGTCTTCAGGGTGTTTTTTCCTGGAGGAACAAAAACATTTTTTTAATGAAGTACCTGCTAAGGAAGAAATACAAATGCTTGTTCAACAAGGGGTGAGCTGTGGAATAGAGTGGGATTCTGCATCTTGTTCTTCCAGTAATAGGGACCACAGAGAGACTGTGCCAGTGAAACCTTTCCCAGTGCTTCAACAAAAAATGCTCAAGAGAGGGAAAAAGCTCAAGAGATAACTAGAAGAATCAAGAGTGCATTGGAGATGAAGCAGAGACAGGGTTTGGGAGATGGAGATGAACAGGAATAAAACAAGTGCTTGCAGTTATTTGACATGTGATGCTGTTAAGTGAAGTTGAAATAAATGATCAACAGATCATAAGAGAAATTTTTAAATGTGCATTATGTGAAAAACAGTTATGGCAGTTGAGAATTTGTACTGTGCAGAAAACAGAAATACACATATAATCAAAGTGATATTTTACTACTGTCAGTAAGGCAGGAATATATGGCAATGGCAGAGAGTGCTGCAGTTTGATGTTGTTATATTTACTTCCAGTATTGAATGAACTGAAGTTGTGCAGTTTACATAAGATTTCAGTTTGATTATTTATTTGGTGGTGGCATGAATAGCAGACCAGTGTCTTATACTTTAACTGCTAATGTCAACCAGACGGTAGTGTGACAAGTGTCTGACTGTAGACCTTTTCATTATTTTTTTTCCTGTGTACTACAGATAGAGAATAAGAGCTCCAGGGATAGATATAATAACTCTAGCCACGAGGAAAATCATGCACTTATGGCAGTATTTAGGGCACATGGGAAACTTCTTTTTGGTAAAGGGGTCCCAGACAAGTCAAAAAGAGAAAAGCATGGAGCCAAGTAGTTGTTGAAATCAATGCATTTGGTGTCAGAAACAGATCACTGGCACAGCATAAGAAAAGGGCAAATGATTTGGTAGAATATGCTAGAAGCAAGGACAAGTAGAATGCAATTTCCAGGGGGTCTATATCATACGAGCGAATCGCACAAATTGTGAACGCTCATAATATGGAATGTACCGGACCTCAAAGTGCTTTTTCTGAGATCGTGGTACAGTGAAGAATGGGATATTTACCCTTTCCTCACTGTAGTGTGATCTCGGAGTTGGAATATTTATTTAGTGGGGGGTGTGGGTGGGCGCAGCCCTCCACAATAGGAAGTTCAAGGTCCGGTACGTTAGATATTATGAGCATTCGCAATTTGTGCGATTCCCTCATATGATATAGACCCATTTCTGGGACCACTATGTAGGGAGCTCCACATCTTATTAAATTTATACCACATGATGAAGACCTTCTGTCCATCCGTGGGGATGATAATGATACAGAAGATGGTGCAAATGGGTTTTAATTATAGAGGTGGTGTGGACTGTGGACACTGTTCCATCAAACCAAAGTCTGCAGCAGCATTTGCATTCAATCAGCTCCTGAAGATTGGTTTAAAGTTTACACCTGTTAAATGTTTAACATTGAATGGTGACAAACAGTTCTGTAATTTAGCATGTCACAATTCATTATTATTAGGTTAGCCTTGTACATCAGCAGCTAATGAAAAAGAAGGCAAACTTCATAGTAAGTGTCCCACTCCCCCATTGTAAGCATGCTATTGCATTGATATTAACATTTTGTGATGACTTTTTTACAGACTCAGCATCAGAAGCAAACTGTTCAACTGTACCAGTAAGGATGGATGAAGTCAGTAGCAGAATGTGCGTTGTTGCTGATGATGATGATGATGATGATGATGTTGTATTTATGAGGTAACCTCAAGGAAATGGCAGGTAGTCTTCAAGTTTAATGACAGGATCTCTCACCCCACAACATGTTGGTAACTTTACAGAAATTTAAACTGTTTCACAAAGTCAAACACAAGCTGATGTTCCACTAACACTTGTACAGCAGGAACAAACCTTCATGTCTCCACATGCAGAAGAACAGTTTGAAGATGAAGGCAGGCAGTCTGAGGCCACATTGCTCACAGTGACAACATTAAAAGAAGTGCCAGACTCAGAAGTTTTTTAGAACTACCTCAGGAAATATGTAAAGCATTGGCTGAACAACAGGAATGTGCTGTGATATAGTTAGGACTCAAAACATCGCAACAGACAGTCAGGTAAAAATGGTGAAATGTGCTGTGATATAGTTAGGGCTCAAACCATCGCAACAGACAGTCAGGTAAAAATGGTGAAATGTGCTGTGATATAGTTAGGGCTCAAACCATCGCAACAGACAGTCAGGTAAAAATGGTAAAATGTGCTGTGATATAGTTAGGGCTCAAACCATCGCAACAGACAGTCAGGTAAAAATGGTGAAATGTGCTGTGATATAGTTAGGGCTCAAACCATCGCAACAGACAGTCAGGTAAAAATGGGGAAATGTGCTGTGATATAGTTAGGGCTCAGACCATTGCAACAGACAGTCAGGTAAAAATGGGGAAAGTCCTACAGGGTATGAATGAAGATTTCCAACACTGCTTTAAGTCTGCACACAGCAGGGATAATGCTGTAGTGTCACTGATGTGTAGTATGGTGTCACATCAAACATCATTTGCAGCCTCCATTTGTACAGTGGTTAGGAAGTTCCAGAGTTGGATTGGACTCGATCTTGTGAAGGGAAGGAGACAGGGTACAGTCTGGACATGTGTGGGAGATCAAATTATACTAACATTGTTTCTCAAGACAGTAAAGTCAGTACTCACAGTGGGCAATCACAAAACATTTTTCACAGGCCTTGTCAACAGTCATGTACACCAAGGAGAACCTCACATTTCAGGTCAAGGTCACGGTTACACAGCAGTGTCAGGTCACTAACAGCAGGATCACCTTTGTCCTCTAGATCATACCATCATACTAACTCACCTTATAGTTCTCATTAGTAGTCAATCTTCCATATCAGTTGCACCATCACCAGGCCTATCAAAAGGAGATGTGTATAACTAATTTGATCTGTAACTACTGTGAATTACATCCATTGATAAATATTTATGTTTATTTGAAATAACATTTTGTTGGGGGTAGAGTGCATATATGTGCAGTTTTTCCCTTTTCAGCTTTCACTTCTGCCATATTCTGAAAGTGCAATTGCAATCATTTAAATTTCTGTTTAATTACAATTAGATTGTACGGAGGAGGGAAGTCTATGTACATCTCTTAAGTACATAAATGAACACCGGTGAAAAAAACTGTAATACATGTATTATTATTCCGTGTTTACGTGGGTTTGCGCTTGTTTAAGCTCCACGGATCCAGTTTTGGCATCCTGCAGACTACAAGAGCAAGAGGAAGGAGAAAAAGATACTCTAAGTGCCTCCATTTTGATTTTTTCATAATTCACGGCTCTCTGCACTTGTTTTTTATTGTTTTTAATTTATCTGCATTTATTTAAACTGTATTTGCCTTAATATTGCTACACACTCAAGTGTGCTAGCTTGTACTCCATTTAAAGTGTTTTTGCTACTGATCTAACTGCTTTTCTGCAAAAAAAAAAAAGTTATAAGCTTGTTTCCTGCCTTTCCTGTAACTAGTCTAGTCCAGATACAGATTTCCTGTATCCAGGACTTTTGGTAAGATTCTGAGACCCCCAAACCTTTTTGTGGTGGAGGGAAGCCTTCTAGCTTATCTCTGGGAGTGGTAAGCACTAGGTAGCCTATCTACCACAAGAGAAGTGATTTCTGGTCCAGAAATTGTAGTTTATTGGCCTTTTGGGCATTTTTTCCATCCCTCCCAACTTTCTGGTTTAAAAGCCCGTGTTTGAGCACCGTACAATGGCACTCAGCTGAGGTAAACTATTACCAGTGCCAGAAAGTATGCACTTCAATTTTCCCCTTAGAACATGCTTGTTCTTTTACTTCTTGCACTTCAGTTAGCTTAACTGGCTAGCACTTTAACAGGCTTTTCTAGCATTTATTGCAGCACACTTAGGTGCTATCAGCACTAGCTGTTCCTATGCAGGAACAGCACCAGTACTTATTAGTTATGACCACCCCTCCTGGTATGATTGTAGGGCAATTTCCTGTGCTTTTTCCTGCTAACCTAGTGCACTTGGGCATTCTGAGACAGTGTAGCAACTGTCTAATGTACACAGACAAACTTCTCCTCTTACCTCTCAACACACATACCTATGAGAGATGTACTTATCACCAAACTGGAAGCAGTGCACACTCAAACCAAGATCAGACTAGCTGGTCAAGAGGAGGTCAACACCTGCAACTCACTGCATAGAACACACACAGCCCTCCAAACATCAACCATCACAACTAACATATAGAAACACAAACCATACACCCACCTTCGTGGAGGCTCTCAATAAAAATTTACTCAAACAACAGAGACCCCCGAGACAGAAACACACTCAATCACCACAACACAACACCAATGCCAGAATACATAGCTCACCACCACAGCGTGCCCCTCAACCCAAGCCCTTAAGGCAAAACACTTTGCCCAATGTACTAATTATAGGAGACTCAATTGTGAGGAACCCTGATGTCCCACTCACTAGGTAGAACAAGGAGAAGGTGACAGTCAGTTGTCTGTCAGGTGCCAGGATCCACCACATACCACATGCACTCAGATCACTCCACAACAAGTACAAATATGACTCAGTAATTGTCCATGCGGGTATGAATGACCTGAGACATACCTCTCTGGACTACATGAAAAGAGATGTGATGGAACACTTGTATTATGTGGCACAGGCAGGTATGAGCCTATCCCTGAGCAGTATTCTACTGTCACCCAGAATGATACCCAAGTATGAGCAGAAAATGATTGACTTCAACAATTGGCTAAGTTTCTGGTGTCATTCTAAGGGGATCCAGTATCTGCCTGGGATGACATGATCGACAGACCTCAATGCTTTGCCAGAGGTGGCCTGCATTTGTCACCCGTGAGATTCCAGGTACTGGCTAGGGTTCTTGCCACCCCTAAAGTGCCTTTTTTAGGCAGTGTTCTAAAGACAAAAATTCCACCATAACAGCTACAAACAAATGTAATCTGAGGGTCATGCTGCTCAATGCTAGAAGTCTAAATCTCAAGATGCAATCACTTGAAGCTCTCCTCAAAATGGAAAATGTCGACATCTGTGCTGTAACGGAGACCTAGTTTAAAAGGGCAGAAAGCACCCCTGCACTCCCAGGCTACAACTCATTCCATACCTTTCGGCCCCAGAATACGGCCAGAAGCTCCAAAGGTGGTGGTGTCTCCATATTCGTAAAGGATATGCACACCTCTAGACTGGTACCACAGCACAATGCATCCGAGATACTTCAGGTAAGACTGTGATACAAGTCATAGCCTGCTACAGAACCCCAAACATGTCCCTAGACTCTCACTCCAAGTTCCTAAGCACCCTGGAGTCTTTCAAGGTCTAACCAATACACTCATACTGGGTGTCTTCAACTACCCTTCCATCAACTGGGAAAACTATTCAAGTACCAACGTACAGGCCCAACGCTTTCTCACATTTATCAGTTCCAATGCCCTGGACCAGCTCATTTGACCCCCACTAGAGGAAGCAACATCCTCAACCTGGTTATTACCAACATGGGAGACCATGGCTCCACAACTATAGTCAATTCCTCCCCAGTTATATCTGACCACAAACTGATCACCATGGGAATCTAAATTTCACCTACACCCCTCGCTAAGGTGACCACCCTGAAAAACCACTCTAAAGCCAACTTTGGGCTCCTAAAAACAGAGGTGGCTAACTTCTCAGCACCCATACCAATTAAAAATAGCTGCATGACTGCTGAATCATATACTAATGCATTGTACGAGCATGTACACAAATGCATGGACCTTGCCATACCAAATAGAACTAAGATGCTCTCCTCGAAAAAAGGAAACCAATCTGGTGGTCCCCAGCCATCAATAAACTCTACAACTGAAGGAAGAAACTGTTGCAGAAAAAAATGAAGTCACAAGACTGGAAAACCTCCCTTATCAGTCTCAGCAAAAAGCTCAAATCCCTTATCAAATCCTCTTAAGCCAGCTATGAAGGCAGAATTGCAGCTGACACCAAAAACAACCACAAAGCCTAGTATAGCTATATCAAAAACCTCAAAGGCAATACCCAGATTTGCTCTGAGTTATTGCACAATGGCGCCTCCTATACTGAGCCAACAGATATAGCCAACATACTGGCCGACAGATTCAGTGCCAACTTTACCCCTCTCTTCCCCCCCCAAAGGGTCCTATCACAATACCAGAAGAAAGCCTGGTACCCACCATTTTTGTGGCACAGGTAAAAGCTGCATTGTCCAAAGCCAAGAATACAGCATCCATGGGACCTGATAATATCTCTGGCTGCATCCTACATGAGCTACAAAACAAACTGGCATCACATCTGTGTGCCCTGTTCAATCACAGCCTTACGTCAGGCTATGTCCCTAACAAATGGTGCACTGCTACAGTCATCCCACTCCATAAAGGGGGAGCGACTGCAGACACTGTGAACTATCGCCGCATTAGCCTGACGAGTCTGGTATGGAAAGCTATGGAGCGCATCATCATGGACCTGCTTAATAAAGTTATAGGCAATCTCCAAACTCTTGACTTCACACAGTTCCTGCCTGCTGAACCTGGTTGACTTCTTTGAGGCAGTCACCAAGGCTGTGAATGAGGGTAAGGCAGTGCATACAGTCTACCGCGACCTGGCCAAGGCCTTTGATACCATTCCCCACTCAGGTATCGTTGCTAAACTCACCAAACTAGGCATCAATCCTTACATCACTACGTGGGTTGCAAATTGGCTCACAGACAGGACCCACAGATTGAAAGTTGCAGATTCCAAGTCAGACTGTCAACCAGTCACGAGTGGAGTCTCACAGGGCTTGGTCCTGGGCCCTCTCCTGTTTGGAATCTACTTTTCAGAAGTCCAGGCCAACACAGAAGGACTTTGGCTGACCAAGTTTGCTGATGACTGCAAGCTAGGAATCATTATCAACTCCCCAAGTGATGCAGACATCCTACAAAAGGGCGTTTCTGAGAACGCAGCATTTAGCAAGTACCTGACCAGACATCTAAAACAGCTGGAGAGGCCACAAAAGTACCTCACAAAAAGGATCCTAGGCCTTAAACACATGTCCTATATGGGCAGACTCAAGAAACTTCAGCTGTTCTCAGTCTCTTATCGTCTACTTAGAGGTGATCTCTGCATGACTTACAAAGCCATGTCTGACTCAGCCCTACTTGAAATGCTACACCTAAAGAAATCCCAATCTCCCCATGCCACATAACCCAGAGATCGCAACCTCATTACCACAATTAACAGCACATGCTGGAGGGACAGGCTCATCTCCCAAAGACTGCCCATACTCTGGAATAAGCTTCCCATTTATATCAAGCAGAGCACCTCACTGGCCCTCTTCAAGAGAAATCTTGACAAGTGGGTGGGTAACAAAAAGTTCACTCCAGGGATCATTCCAGTTGCGATATTGGATAAGGGCACTGTGAACTAACATCGGGTGGCACTCTGCCTGGGCAATTTTTTGGGGCTATGCTTGTAAAGGCTCCAGGGCCATTGGCCTAGTACACACCTATGAACCTATATGCTTAAAGTTACATAAGAAATCACAATAGCAATGAGTAAACATTTCCAGGTCCACTACATCATACAGAAATGCCACATTAAAACAAATCATCCTGCCATATACACTTAACTGCCACCAGTACACACTCATCACTGCAAAAATGAAGACAGTTTCTGAAGTCATAATTATTTCTGAATGACAGTAAGAAAGAAAGAAATCTGAAATGCAGTGCAACAGAATTCTTCACACTGAAATGGCATATGTACCTTAAATTTGTCACTGTTGCCAGTGACACTTTCTATTGCATAATAAATATATAAATAAAATGAAAGTTATTAAATACAGCAGGTGTAAGTGTTGATTTATTTATTGAATTGATACCTTTCAGCATCACTGAACAGGAATCGGTGAGCACTCAGACCAGGGGTGCCTGAAGGTGTTGAAGGCTGGGGGGGGGGGGGAGGGTGAGAAGGGCTCTTAGCGATCTAAAAAGGACATTTTTTTAAACTATTTACTACCATAACATAGGTTCACTTGGACATTTTAAGCTTAGCCAATTTCCCTTTTGGTGCTTGAATTAGCATTTCCTGATTGGTCTTACCTGTGCCATGGCTGCAAATTGTATATTAGCCCTAGTGAGAATAACTGTGATCATACCATAGATAATTTGAGGGGATCCATATAAGGGATGCAGCATTTAGGAACTGCCTCTATCCATTAGTGGTACGTGGGGCAATCCTGGAGTATATTTTCTATTACCCATCCTTAGATCCAAGTTGCATTTGAATATGGACTGGTATGAGCTTTGTTTAACTTGAATGGATAGTCTGTTCTGGAACAGTGGTAGCCTCTGTGATATATATCCATCGCTCTACAACATTCAGTTTAGATACCAGTACTGAGTATTTCTGATGCAGTTCGACTTACTGATGTTCATTAGGTTCATCAGTATTGGGTTGGAGGACACCTAGTACAGTGTGAAAAACTTGTGGGAAATGTAAGAAAGTTCTTATTTGTAGAAATACTGGTTGGTTATTAGGACAACCTTACAGTAGTTTTAGTCTCACATACAGTGACAGAACTGAAGTATGCATGACATGACAGTTCTTATAAGGGGTAGAAGGAATGTGCTGGTGAGGTAGGCTCTGTAGATTATTTAGTTGACAGGGATATGGACAGGCCTTCTGGACCAAATAATCCCTGTCTGCTGTAATGTTTTAATGTTTCTTTGTTTTGTTATTACACAGGCTGAAACTAGCAGATAGCACCTAGCAGAGTCTTGAAGTGCATGTTTGTGTATGTGGAGGCATATAATTGGGGCAAACTGGCACACCAGCTTCATATGCAGGCACGTGACGTGTGCAGAGCAAAAGAGATAAATGGGGAGTTGCCATGTTTGTATTTATTTACTCCTTTTATTTCACTGATTATTTGTTAATCAAGTAAGCAGACATGAATATGGACACTTTTCAGTCATGATCCCAACCCCAAGGTCCTATACTTTGCTTGAAAAGCTGAGCAGACAGTAGCAGATCTAAACTGGGGACAGTTGTTTGCACATAAAGTCCCATCAAAACGGCTTTCTCATCTTGTGAAATGTGATAGTCTGACAAATTTTCTTTGGCAGTCCCACTCCTTACTTTATGGCACCTGCCTACATTGGTCTTGTGCTAAGAATTCCCGGCTGTTGGCACAATATATGTTCAGTATGAGCAGTAACTATGTAGACATCATGTTCAGTTCTTCTCACTGCTCAAAGCTGTTTAATGCATTTCCTCTGAAAATTTCACTGGTGTAAATTATAAGTATATAAGTTCCATACTTATATATCATAAGTAATGCAGGTTACTTACAGTAACAATAAGTAGTAAATACTTTTTATTATAGTTTTGCCCTCATGGCATATTTATTCTACTTCTTCCTCCTTTTTTGTAGATCTCACAAATTGCTGTACCCTCATAAAAAAGTGTAGATACCTTTTATGAAATTTTATTTAATTTTGTTTGGGGGGTAAAAATAACACAAAGACCCTTTCTAAACTGATGTTTTTTGTTTCTTCTGAAATTTCTTTTTTGGGAGTCAGCTATTTTATTAGCTTATATTTAATTTTGTAAATTATACTGTGATCTGATGTGGACTATTCTGCTCTTGCTGTTTAACCCTTATTTGGTACCCTCTTTGAAGATAAATGTACATCAGGCTTCTTACAAGCACAGTGTTTCATTGCATAGTTAAACTGTCCTCTTAGAAGGAAACATGCTTGCAGCCAGCAGAGTATGATGTATTAGTAAATATTCATGTGTCATTGCGAATTCAAACAGCAGTGTGCTAAAAAGCTGTAATTTACATTGCATATATCATGAGATGCATTAATGTGGGGAATACTGCAGATATTTTAGTACAGGTGTTTCTTCTGTTTTGCTAGGATGCCTTTGGTTGGGACATGTAGTCATCTGCTTTTTCACTTTCTTGCTGTTTTAGTTAAGGCTTGGTATGTTCTTCATCCTGCGTGGTCTTTCGTAAAGACAGAGTAGAATTTCTCACTAATCTTTCTTTCCTGTTGAGGTAATGTCTGGCATCACACTGAATAACAAAACCCAAGTTCCTATCATTCACCTTCATCCCAGAATTAGGTGAACGGAAGTAGGTGGTTGGGTGTTTGTGTATGTGTCTGTGTTTGTGTGTGTGCTCGTGTGTGTATGTATATATATATATATATATATATATATATATATATATATATATATACGTATATCTAAATATATATATCTATATATATGTCTATATTAGAACATTGAACATTTCATAGTTCGAATCACTAAAGGTCGACCTTTAATGATCGAACTATGAAAACATCGAATGTTCCTAAAAAAAGAATTAAAAAAAAAAAAAAAAAGAAAAACTAGAGGGTGTAGGCAAGTGCCCCTGCACCCCCACCCCCCACTACTTAAATATACCAACTCCAAGACCACACTACATTGAAGTAAATGGAAATCTCCCCTTATGGAGATTTCCATTTACCCGTTCGATGTTCTGCACTTTCACTATTCTCATGTCGACAATGTCGGATTCGGCTTTCGAGACTATAAATATATATATGTATCTATCTATATATATATATATATATATATATATATATATATATATATATATATATATATATATACACACATAATGTATAATACTATAATATATAATACACACGCACCACTCAGGCAGCACACTCCAACAAATTAAGCTGGAAATAGCACTCGGGCAGCAAAACACCAGCACTCAGGCAACACAGCTGGGCAACAACAAATTAAAAGCTTGAAACAGCACTCGGGCAACAAAACTCTCCTTACCTGGCAGCAAGCAGCAAATGCTTGGGGGCTGGAAAATCTCATTAAAAGCTAGAAACACTAAACAGTTAGTTTAAATTCTGCACATGTAGGTGTGTTTAAATCCACGTTGGCATGCAATGCATGTATGGGTCCTTCTTAAATAAGACGCTGTGGCCAGTAATCTATCTCACTTAATACTGGATCAGGCTTAATTTTTAGCTCTTTCCCCAAGATTGTCTAGCTGTAAAAGTGTGTGGGTGGGTGCTCCTCACCCCTCATCCTATGGTTCTGGTGCCCTTAACTCACACAAACAGAGAGTAACAAAAAAACTATTTTAAGATGAGAGAAAATGTCAGATGAACAGTGACAACTGACAATGCACCACACAGCATAGCCCACAAGTATCGCTGCATGTATCAATTATAGTCTTATGTGTTTTTTTACCAAAAAAAGGAAACACTAACTTGAAAGCCCTGGTCCATAATTGTGGACAAGATGCCACTTCTTAATCTGTGCAGCTGCATGCCGTGCATGACCTGTTTCATGGGGTCCCTTACTATTGCTGCCAGATGGTCATCATTAGTGAAAGTGGGACTAGAATTGGGAACTGCAGTGACAGGATAGGTCACTTCTCCAGCAGACCAGCTCATGATCATATTATGTAGAGTATAACAGACAGTAAACATCCCAAAATCAGCAGCTGGGTCACAATGAAAGGTAACCCCAGACTCATCCAGGCACCTGAAATGGAGCTTTAGGAGGCCAAACATCTTCTCAATCACAATACATGTCTAAGATAGGTATGTGTTATATTTTTCCTCTACAGCTGCAGATGGATTTTTCACTGGAGTCATGAGCCATGGCTACAGTGGATATCTAGCATCCCCTTACAAAATAAAAAAAAATAAAAGAGAGAGAGAGAGAGAGAGAGAGAGGGAAGGGGAGACAAAATAAGAAAATAAAGATTAATACACAATTACTTTAACATGAGTAACTACTTACTCAAAACAAAGATATTTTCAAGTTACCAACAAGATGACCACTGGTCATCCTACTGTGCAGGAAGAGGCGATAAAGTGAGCTAGTTTGCCAGATATGGGAATCATATGCACTTCCAGGATGCTGGGCAGAGATGTTGGTGATGCACCCCCATGCATCACACACTACCTGGCAATTGCTGGAATGGAAATCCTTCCTATTGTGGTACTACTCATCCTGTGAACTAAGCGGGGCCCTTATTGTGACATGGGTGTAATCTGTCACACCGACTATCTCATAGAAATGTGCCATCCTGTAAAAGGCATGCAAAGTCCAAGCTTGGTCTTGAGGTGACACTGAGAAATAGGTGTACTGATCCAAGAACTGCTTCAGAGTCCTTGAGGCACAAGTCTATGAGATCCCTAATGTGTCCCCAGTTTGTCTCTGGAAGGTCCCCTTAGCAAGTACAATGTGGGCTATACATAATTTGGTGTCCACAGTAATACGAAGTCCATTTTTTCCCGGACTTCCAATAATGATGAAACAACATTTCTCTTAAAAGAAAAAGCGTTCCATAAGCAGTGATAGGAAACTAAGGAAACTGTCAACTTAAGAACACAACTAGACAGATGGATTCTTTGTTGCTGAATGTATCACAGCATGTACTTAATGAGGCTCAGAAAACAGTTCTTAATAAGGAACTCTCTTTTATTCTGGCCCTGCCATCATGACTTAATGAATTTGTGATAGACATTAAACATTTTTCAAGGAATATAATGCCAAAGAATATATTTAATGGTGCAGGTAATAATTCTGATGAAGGCTCTGTTAATATTTTTTCTAAACCTAGTATGTTTGTTCCCCTGCCACATCCTATAGTAGAGACCTTTGTTAAAGTCTGTGAGATGGAAGTACAGAACAGTAGTAATGGCCATGTTTTTTGTAATTTGAGTGTGAATGAAAGGCATGCTTTGCAAGAGCTTGCAAATAATTACAATATTGTGATAAAACCAGCTGACAAAGGTGGAACAATAGTGTTCCTTGATAAAACCAACTATAATAGGAAAATGCTTGAGTTAATCAATGATGGTAACACCTATAAGAAAATATCGAAATGTGAACTGAACAAGATCATTAAAAGAATAGAAATGACCTTGTATGATTTATTGATGACACGTGTCGTTACACAAGATCTGTATGAGTATCTTGTAGTAACCCATCCCATTATACCAATCATCAATGGTCTTCCAAAAATTCATAAAGACCTCAAGGATCCACCAATGCTCCCCATAGTCTTGGGTATTGGTTGGATCACAGAGCCTGTCTCCATTCTTATTGTGCATAAACTGAAAGAATCACTCCCAAAGGCAATGATGGTTTTGAAAGACACCCAGCATTTTTTATAAACTCTATCTTCATGTCTTCAGACATTGGATAGAACAATAGAATTTGTTATGATGAAAATGGACATGAGCAGTCTTTTCAACGTCATCCCGAATGATTATGGGATTGAAGCCATACGAAAAGTTCTGACTGCAAAGAAAATCTTTGATTAAAAACGTGATCCTGCAGATATGCTTCCTGCTGGAATTGGTGCTGGAGAACAAAGTTTTGCTCTTTGGAGAAGAATATTATTTACAGAAATGGGGTGTCGCGATTGGCACCTCATGTGCTAATAGTTACTTGAATATTGTAACAGCTCAATGGGAAGCAGAATATGTGTTCAATAATGTGAATGAATGGAAGACTTATATATTGTTCTATGAGAGATTCGTGGACCATATATTTTCCTTTGGAAGGGCAATGAACAGCAGCTGTTGGCCTTTGTTGATTATCTCAGTAAAACATCATTTTTGGAATTTGATTTCAACAGTTCAAAAGAGAAGGTAGATTTCATTGATGTTACCCTTCAAAGAGAAGTAGATGGTATACTCAACACATAGACATTTAGGAAGGATTTCTGGAAAAAGTGTCTCTTACGCAGAACTAGCATGCACCCAAGACATATATTCTCCTATGTTATCAGGGGACAGTTTCTTAGAACGTCCAGGTTATACACTAATGAGATGAACTATAATGAAAAAACTGAACAGATAGTACAGCACCTATATAAGAGAGGCTATAAAGTAAATGAGATCTATAAAGGGCTGCTGAGACCAAGGAAGGGAGAAGAACCAAAGGTAGACAGTATTTTCTTCATGACACTATTGAGAAGGAAGATAAACCCATGAAGAGCAATAAAGTACCAACAGGAAGAATAAGATGTCTGCTTACATATAGTAATGATGTGCAACAAATATGTGATATAATAGGAAACAACTGGAAGATCTTGACAGCAGATGAAAACATCCTACGTACAGTGGGTGATGCACCAAGATTCTGTTTGAAGAACAGAAGGAATTTAAAACAACTGCTATGTCAAGGTAGACTGACAAGCAAGAAGAACTCAGTCACTAAGAGAATGGGTACATTCCCATGTAGAAAATGTAAAGTATTTGGGCTTCTAAATTCCAAGAACTGTTTTGAACATCCTATTACTAGGAAGGAATACAAAGACATAAGACTTATGACAACTGTAATACTAAGAACGTTATTTATGTTGCTAGCTGTAATGCATGCTCTGTTTTTAATGTTGGTAAGACCAACAGATCCTTTAAAGAGAGGGTATTGCGCCATTTAATTTACATCAGGCTAAAAAGAAAATACAGTGCTTTGTCATGAATATATTATAAATTATCCTTGCCATAGTTTGAATTTTATGGTGCTTGAAGTATTGACTGAAGATATGATAATGGGGGATCTCTGTAATTTGACTGAGATTGTGGAACCTCGTTGGATTGCTGACTTGCAGGCTGATAAACTGCCTGGTCTAATTGGAATGTTCCCTATAAAACCTTTATTGAAAGGGCAGAGGCTGAGAAAGAAGACTTTGATTGGCTAAGCCTCTGTTTAAATTTGATGAGCTACGTCTAGTATGACAGGATCTGATGAAGGCATTTCTGCCGAAAGCGCATATCCAGTTATTTTAAGTTGACTTCACTTTTTACTGTTTCTATTTTGCTTGTACGGTTGATTTTTAGTATTAAATCGTTTTAAGCCTCTCTGTGGTGGACAAGCTTTGCTTTGATCCATGTAAAGTAGAGCTTCTCCCTATCCCTATTTAAGTACAACTTGGACCACTGAATGGGTAACTGCAAATTTATCACTGGTCTGGTTCCTATGTCTCTCATTGAGAGAGGCAGTCAGTAAATCAGCCCTGTAAATCAAATATAAATCAAATTTGTGGGTCACATTTGGGTTGCACAGCTAGTTTTTAATGTCCTAGTGGTTGCTAGCCTAGTATACACCTATGAACCTATGGACCTGTTATTAGTTCTCTGCATTATCCTTTTGACTATCTACTGTACCAAGAGTGTTCACAAAGTGTCTAGCTCCAATTATAGCTCTTTGTAGGCTACAGGGTGTCCACATTTTTCCATATTTAGATGGCTTGAATATCTTAGTAAAGTGTTTTTCAGAATGTCAGAAATCTCTCTCTTGGTTAAAAGATCTCTTGCACAAGCTGGGATTCCAAGAGAATGTTCTAAAGTCATTCTTGACTCCTAACACAGGATTGTATTCTTAGGATGTCAACAAGACACATCCATTTATAGAGCTTTTGTTACACAGGAAAAATAGATCTTTATTTAGATCTATTTCTATGGTTTTCCACCTAGTCTTTGGTCACTGATAAGGAATACCTCAGGATTTTGGGTGGCATGGCATCTATGATTCTCATGAAACCAATTGCAAGACTCCACATGAGAAAGATACAATGGTATCTGAAATCTATTTGGTCCCAGCATAAACACTCTATATCTTTTCAGATCTCAGTACTGGAGATTGTCAGTAGAGAAGTTTTTTGAGGTGACTACAAACATCCTTAAATCCAGGTCTCCCCTTCTCCCTCCCTGCTCCAAAGCAGTCATGCACCACAGAGACTTCAGACTTTGCTTGGGGAGCAGTTTCAAGATGGATAAAAGTGCAGGGGATGTGGGACATCAAGGACAGAAGCAAACACATTAAATATCAAGGAGATGCTGGCCCTGATCAAGGCATTCAACTCTGAACCATCTTTGGTTCTTGGACCTTTTCAAGTAGTTGCAGAAAACACCATATTCATGTGGTATATAAAAGACCAAGTTGAACCAGGTCATACCCCTTTGCAGACTAGCCATGTTAGCTTGGAATATAGCTTCACAGCACAGTCTCATTCTACAAACATCCCATGTTTTCCTGTGTAACAAAAGCTCTATAAACTGATGTGTCATCATGTGTGGCAGACAAGCTAAGGAGGACCAGGGAAGACACAAATTGAAACTACATCATGAGGTCTTCAAAGATTTGATCCATCTGTGGAGAGTTCCTCAAGTAGACCTCTTTGCCCTGTCTGAACAATCAGCTGGCAAAATTTTGTTCCAGGACTCCATGTAAGAAGGCCTGGAAGGCAGATGCCTTTTCTTTTCTTTTGACAGGAATGTTCATGCATGCCTTTTCATCCTTTCTACTAATATCCAGGATACTTCTGAACATTCAGAAGGAATTCCCCAAGATCATTGTTGTGATTTCCTTCTGGCCCAGGTAACAGTATCTCTCTATCCCTTCTATTGGAAATGGCCAGTGGTGATTACCACAAGCTTCCTCATTGAATGGATATACTCAAACAAGAACAGTACTGTTTGATACACCCTGACATCAATCATCTTTAATTGACTGTCTGGATGATAAGGTCTTAATTATTTTAGGCACCAGTATTCTGACAACGAGCAGCAGGTATTAATGGAGACAAGAAACCCTGCTACTAGAAAAATCATATACTAGCAAATGAAAAAGATTTTCTAGTTGATGCCAACAACATAACCAGCACCCATTCAGAGCTAGTTTTTCTCTGGTTTTACAATATTTTATGTGAGTTGCTGTTCTGTTGCCTTTCTTACTCCTCTATCAATGTTCATTTATTGATCATATCAGCATGTCTACCCATGGATCCTCATCTTTCAAGGCAGTCTTATGTCAAAATGTTCTTGAAAGAGGTTTTGCATAACAGGCCTCATGGTAAACTGGTGGCTCTTCCTTGGGATCTTAATTTTATGTTAGAGAAGCTAAATGAGGCAATCTGGCTGACTTTAGGTTCTTAACATGGAAAACAGTACTACTGATTGCTCTGATATCCACAAGAAGGTTTTCTGTATAGACAGGGTTTCTTTGAGAACTAATCATTTTCTATGCCTAAAGTGGTATCCAAGTTTACTTTAAGCCAAACTATCCATCTCCTCATTTCTTTCCTGAACCTAAAAATGAGGGAGAAAGGATGCACTATACCTTGGATATCCAGAGACAACTTAAGTGCTATCTTGACAGAACTAAATCTTTTTGGTCTTTCAATCAATTGTCCATTTCTTGTGAAGGTAAGAAGGGACAACTTGTGTCAAAACAGACTATTTCCAAATGGTTGTCTAAGGCTGCTACCTTTTGTTATACTCACCATGACAAATCTATTCCAGGCAGGTAGAAGACCCTCTCTACCAGGCCCTTGGTTTCAATCTATGGTTTTTTGGAAAGGGTTGTATTCTAGAAGCTTCTTAGAAGCTGCTACTTGGTCCTCTGTACATACTTTTACAAAGCACTAAAAGCTTTGCCTCATTCTCGGGGTCTAGATCAAGCTTTGCTAGGACCATTCCTCATGGGCTCCTGGACCCTTCTTTTTCCTTCTCTCAAATATAGTAAGCTATGCTAATCTGCCTATATAGCTAAGGGTACTGCAGCAGTGGTCAATATGAAGAAAATAGTACAGTTGTGTAAGCTGAACTTACAGTGACAGTAGATGTCTGAATGATGACTGCTGCATTAGCAGCTCCCTCCCTCTATGCCCTTTGTTTTTTTGCTGTGCTTTTTATATCTGGTTATGAACAATATATATATTTTTTATTCTTTGCATTGTCCTTTCAAGGTTCTGCTCTTTTTCTCTGCTGGCAGGAAAGCTCTGAAGGGCAGTTTGTCTAATCTTGCCTTTTAGTCAGCTCAGCTTGTGCTGCTTGAGAGTTTGGGTGTATGGGATATGCCCTAAAGCTTTGAAAGTTAGCCGGTTGTTATATCCCTGACAGGATATAATTCATATAGCTAAGGCTAGTTCAGTCATGATCATTCGAACATCTACTCTACAGACTCTACTTGGCATCATACAGGTTGCTCAGAGGTGATCTGGGTCTCACCTGCAAGACGTTCTCGAACCCTGTCCTACTAGAGATGCTGTATATCCTAAGTCTAACTCCTCACGCATTACCCGCTCGAAATGCCTAAATCTAATATGCGACATCAACAAAACCTGCTGGAGAGACAGGTTTGTCTCCCAGATGCTGCCCTGTGTCTGGAATAGACTTCCGATACACGTCACACAGAGTACCTCACTGACCTTCATTAAGCACAGCCTGAATAGATGGATGGGAAACCAGAAATTTGTCCCAGGGGTTCTACCTGTGTCCCTCATTGATGGGGGTGACAGGTGCTGACTGAGGTTTCTTTTTGGGGATAAACTCTTGGCTAGGCTTGTAAGGGCCATGGGACCATTAGCCGAGTAACTTCCTATGATCCTACTGTTATTGTAAGTTCAACTTACAGAACTGCACTTTCCATATTAGGCATGATTTTGGAATTCCTTGACAGAACTTTCTACTCAGAATATATCTTATATTTTTCTAACCGTGTCAGTCCTATATAATATTAGACAAACAAACTACCATATGAACACTTAACATTTCATTGTGCTTTGAAAACATGTTAAAACTGAAATGCACACACTAACATTTTTCCTTCTATGTACTTCTCCCCTTCACATTCCCCCATCTAATGCTGTAGAGTATCGCCCGAGACATAATGTTTTTTCTATGACTGGACAATTATTGCAAATAGAAATCCTTAGATGAGTGGACACTTTTTCATTTGCTATCAGACATTCTTCACATGCTGTTTCTTTTTGTCCCTGACATCTTCACACAGTTCTTTCAAAACTACAGTCTTATTTGCAATGTAAACATGCCTATGTCTTGATGGAATGAAAATGCAGTCTGAATACTGTAAATAATCATCAGTAATACATTTAATACGGTTTACTATTATAACTGTGAGACTCATGTCCCTGAAAATAAGATACCTGATAGTTACATGGTCGAAATTAAGTATAAGTAGCATTAAATTGTTGCTATCATAAATCCTAATCCATACGTGCATTCAATGTAATAAACTCGGTAAAAGCATTGTCTGTTAAGGTGTACTGCAATGCCAGCTTGGAGAAATGACGTCGGCATTGTGATTTCCGGTATTTATTAAGGTAGTACAAGTTGTATAATGGAGTAGTTGGGTAGTTTGGTAGCTTGACTGGAAGACAATGTCATTGTGTTTATATTTGTAAGTATTAATTGGCTGAAAAGACATTTATGTCGAACTGGTAGTTGTAAAACGTAATGTATAACAAGAAAAAGATTAGTTGTCAAAGTAGATTTTTGTCTAAAAAAATGTATGACTGTAGAAGCGTTCATTAAAAGTATAGAGTGTTAATTCTGCACAAAACTTTTATAGATGGTTATGTTGGAGTTAGTTGAACAGAGGTAGTAGAACCGCAGCATATGTGTGAACATCATTATCTGTCCTACAAAGTATGTAATGTAAGCCATTGTCAGTAGGGATAATTCTGTACTATAGATAAGGACACAGAACTGTACTCGTTTGTCCTGATATGTTCTTTTTTTGTTATAATGTGCCCTTCATTCTGTGGCACATCGTTGGTACTGAAAATCATTATATAATGATAGACAAATGATTATAACATTTGACACCATTCATGCAATGTATGTGAACAACAAAGCAGTTGTGATTTTACAAATAAGAGTAAGTAAGTGCAATGTTTGAAGGCATATTTAATGTTAGACCTTTTCACATAGACTAATTATGCAGGTATTCAGCTTGTTTCATAACTGTTTTTGACCTATGCTAAATGAAAACATTGAATGTACTGCCAACTCCGCAATGCTTGCACTTGATATGCTAATGTGTTAATATGAATTGAGTGCACATAGTTGTCATTAGTGTCTATATGTCCAGATATATCATACATGTTGCTGTATATTTACAGTGTACCATACATAATACATACATTTTCCCGGGAAATATGTCTTCATTTCTTAAAGCTCTTAACAGGAATTAATTAAGTGTAACAATGGGCATAATTCCAAATATTAATTATAACCGAAGGAATGCTATAGTAGACACACAAGGTCTGAATACAGTCAAGAATCCGTGTGTGTCACTATAAGTTCACTATGCTTTAAAATAGAAAATATAAGTAAAAGTAAGTTGAAACCAAGTTATGTAAGCACCAGATACTATTAATTACTACTATGTATTTCAGGTGTGTGTACACATGATGTCAAATCGAAGTACTGCCACAGACTGTCCAGGTACAATTGGTGCAATATATCAAACTGTATTGTCTCAAAAAGGTCGGAAAATGCTTAGTGTGGATGCCTACCAGTATCATCTTGAAAAAAAACTACAGATCATAGAAGGTACTGGTGCTGCATAAAGAAGAATACCGACAGATGTAAGGGCCGTTGTGTCACAGAAGGGGCAGTTGGGGGTGAAAAGCTGGAAAAGAGTGTACTTCGCATTTCCATGGACCAGACATATTACAATATGAGGAAAGGAAGGTACGGCAGGCTATAAAGCAAAGCATTGAGCAGACCCTGGAAGATCCATGTAGGCTAGTTAGTGAGGTATTGCTAAGAACATCTAGTGATGCAGTTACTAGTTTACTTAATACAGATGCCCTCATGCAAACTGTTCATAGGCTAAGAAACAAGAATAGAATGGCAAGTATGTGTAGCCTGGAGTCCCTTACACAGCTGAAGTCTGATATGCTTCAAATAAAAAATGGTAAATTCAATGTTCATCACATACACATCACCAGTAATTCAATCAATACTGTCATACTAACAACTGAGGGTAACTTGCGGATGCTTTGCCCATCTGAATTTATATTGGTGGATGGCACCTTCCCTATTAGCACAAGGGAGTGCAGACAGGTGTACTCCATCCATTGCAGCATCACAGTAACATCCGAAGGCAAGGTTATCGCTGTGGTGTATGGCATACTGCCTTCAAAGACTGAAGAATGCTATGACTAATTTTTGAAGACAGTCATCCAACTATGCAGTGATTTCCAACTTGAGTTAAAACCAAACATGATTTTAAGAGATTTTCAAAAAGGGGCAGTGAATTGTATATCTAGGAATTTCCCAGAAAGAATGCCTAAGGGTTGTTGGTTCTGCCTTTGCCGGCTAGTATGGCGCCAAATACAAAAGTTGAGGTTGGCATCTTTATTTGGAAATGATACACAATTTACACTACTTTGTAAGTAGATACCTGCTTTAGCATTTGTATCCCCTGAGTCAGTGTTATTTACTTTGGAAGAAATTTCAGCTGACATGCCTGATGCTGGAAAACCATTATGTGATTTCTTCTGTAACAATTATATTCTATGGCGACCAAGAAGGTTTGGCATAAGAAGTGCTACCTGTGAAAGACTACCTCCATTATTCAATGTGCTATTCTGGAACCATTGGGAAACTTGCTTACGTGGTTATCCTCGAAGCCAGAATACAGCGGAGGGATGACATTGGCGGTTAAAAAGCCTACTAGGTAGGAAGCAGTTATTTATCATGGATGTGCTGCATACCATCCATTTACAATATCACTAAAAGGAGAATGATAAAGAATCCCAGTTCATGTGACTATTAGAGCTCAGGGATGAGATGACTCACGGTGGCTAACTAAACTAGTCGCTATGCACTGCTCATTTCAACAGTAACAATTTAACAATTACAAAAAGATTTAATGTGGAATGTTAGCACATATACTCCTGCCTTCTGTATGGTAACAGTCGTTAGTTTGATATTTGCACATTTGACTGGATGAATGGATAATTTTTCTACTGTGTTTGCAACACGTTCACTTCACAATGGATGGTGGATTAACTATACACTGCTTTGTGTGGATGGTACTATTTAATTAATGGCTTCTTTAACACTTCACAAAAAAGTGTGCATTTTCTAATGATTGGGTCATTAATATGTACTCAAGAATGGGAATTTCATGGTAAACATGATCGGTGACAGGAGTATTCATGCATATTTAATTTCAGTTCGAATTTTCGCACAAATGATTACATAATAAATGATAATCGGCTCTGAATTTCAACAATCTGATTTGGGAGACTGACAGCTTTACATTCTGAATTTTGATTTAATGATAGTAAACCATTTAATACAATATATATTTTACATTCCCCAGTCATTTATATAGATTATCATGTATTTTACTAAAATTGTACAACACTTTGTTTTTATCTTCTACTATATTATGATCTTTATTAATACTTGCCAGTGGTACATTTTTATTCAAACTGATAACCTTTCTGAATTCTAATAATTTTATATGTATGCTATAAGCATAAAAAGAAGTTGTAGGCCTAACATAATTAGTCTAATGGCTATAGGTATGAAAAACTTTAAAATCCCTCTTCCCCATTCAGAGAACATATTGGTTAACTCATTACATCTGATTGACGCTTCCAATTGCATCTGCAATTAACACCTTTTGACACCTCTAGGCATCAAATATTGCTCGTTCATATTTGCATCAATAATTCCAAAACCATGGTATGTACGAGGTTTTAAAAGATTTCATTGTAAAACTTACACAATGGCAAACTGAACTGCATAAATATTTGACCTCAGTCTAGTGAAGGCAAATAGATATAAATTTATACAGATATAATTTTCAACTTTTTCCTAAATATCTCAACAATCAAGTAACACAGACAGAAATCCTTAGCTTCATATGAAAGCCATCGGCTAGATGAATAAAATTTTGCTGACAGTATGTGTGTAACGTGAGTAATTGCTGAGATATTGTAATTTGTTTACAAAATAGTATAAAAATAATAGTTACTGTGTTTACTGTAACTTATAAAATTCAGTTTAAGAGCTAGAACCTAAAGAATACTATCACTGTAAAAATAGTTTGTGCTGAAGAGTTTACCATTAATATTTCTTTCATAATCCCTGTGGTTCCAGAGCTATGAGCTAGTATGACTATGACTTTTGGCATTTCCTGGTTAGGGGTCGCCACAGCGGAACTCCAGTCCGCTCATGATTGGAAGTAGATTTTTACGGTGCCGAGTTGCCAGCCCGATGCCCAACCTTCAACGAAGGCATGCCCATTCACGCTTGCACCTACCTGCATGTCTTTAACGTCACTCGACCACGGGGAGGACATGCAGACTCCGCACAGAAGGTGCTTGCAGGTTCCAGAGCTATGAACATTTGTTTGAAATGTGAGGACATAATTTGATTCTATCAAAAGTCTTAGGCTCCTCCCATTTAAAGTTACAGTGCAAAAACTTCCTGGGCTTCATTAGAGTGAATGAGTTAACCATGCCCATTGGGAACTATCAGCTTTTTGGCATGTGAATATTCTTTAAATTTCTAAATTATTTCCATGCAACTACAGATGGCACCTGTAATATCAGGAATAAGACAGCTGCACTCCATTTGGATGATCATGCACATACCTCCTTTAGTCGAGTGCCATGCATTTCTGTAGCACCACACCGTGCACTGCAGCCAGTTCTTGGGTTATGAAACTAACAGACTTGAACATTAAATTACTTAATATTTCCAGGAGCTTAGATTGTTTCCTAAGTTCCCAGATTGATTTCTCCACCCCATAAGCAAATAGAATGCTTGTCCAAAATAACCCCATCACCAAAATCCATGGGAGAAAGCCCTTTAATAGCAATTTGTTGTACAGTATTATGATATACCCAGGAGGTATCTCTTTTACCAGTTGGGTTAGTGATGACTTTAGTGTCTCTCTTGCAATGAGCATTGTGAATCTTTCCTTCTAGTAAAGCAGCTGCCTGTTGAATAGCTTGAATAACACAACCAATATAACTGGAACCAGACCAGTCTGTAGGTAACCAGGGATTAGCTTGATTTCCACACATGTAGTAATAAGCCTTGAACCCATTATAAATTTTCCATCTAAAATTGCAAGTACTAACTTTAACAAAAAGGGTTCCAATTTAATAACAACAAAAATATCCTTTAGCAGTCATTGATATTTCAAGTGACATTACAGTAAAAGGGACAGAAACATGTTTACTCTTCTGATTTCTAGCAAGAAGAGTAAGGCAAAATGCAGCACAAAGCTAAGAATAAGTTACTGGAATAGGAATCAATTGGATATCCCCATCATGTGCAGTAGGAATAGGAAGATGCACACAAATCCAGCAGTTGTTAATGCTGAGGGTCTGTGTATGCAAGGCAGCAGAAAAAGTATTAAACTGAGGATACCATTTAGGTGCTCTCAGTTCAGTTCTAACCAAATGCCTTTCGCTGCATTTAACAAAGCGTGTATGTTTATTAAGAAATGATTCAGTTCTTACAGTTCCAATGGTTGCAGTGGATGACGCACTGAGGTTCCAGCTGGTAAAAACAGTCAAAACTAAATGATGATGCACAGTAATTGTAGGGATTATTGCTCCCCAAGAAAAGTAAACATGCTCAGGCTGGAAGGGATTGCGAAGAAATTGTAAACAAGGACTACTGTTGGGTGGGCCGTCCATTGTGCACACAAAATCAGTTACCAAAAAGTCATTGACCAAAGGCGCTAATCAGAGAAGATTTCAAAAGGGAGCATTGTCTGGATAAAGCAATATCTAAATTGGTGCCCAAAACGGCAGAATGAATCAGTGATGTTGAAATTAGAAGCAAGAGAAAATTTTGCTCGACTAGAAGAAGAATTACTGGAAGTTGAATCAGAAAAGAATGAGTCAGGAGATTCCCAGTGTTTAACTTCCTAGTCAGGCAAAAATGGTAACTTAACTGTATTCGGTTCTGGAGGCAAGCTAGATGGCAGATGTGGAATCTGGTTGGATGACAAACAGTTCACAAGTAGTTCTGGATTTGCTTTGGATGGCAAAATGTCACATGCTCTCACTTCCAGATGCAACAACATCTCTAGTTTATTGTCTAATTCTGCTGTCAGTTATTCCTGCTGGCTCAAGTGGTCTGACATCAGGTATATTTTGGTTATGCATGTCACAAGGAAGGGTCTTTTTTTGATATGCGACACATGGATCCAGGTTGAGAGTCTCTCACAATGGGTGGCAGAAGCAGTTATGAGCAAAACCAAGTATAGTCGTTTCTATCTGGGGCAAAGAGAGTTTCTTCAGGAATGGACTTTAATATAGACATAAACATAGTCTCTCGAACGCAGGTCATGGTCGTCTGTCTCTGTAGGTCATTGGGCTGCATGCAGAAAGACACTATGATATTTCTGCAAAAGAGAACATAGGGATTTATAATAGGAAAGCATGGTCTCATCAGTGTCATGTAACTCTAAATTCTTAGGGAGGGGGGTGGCAAGCATTTTCATGGGTCTGCCCATGAGAATTTCATGAAGGGACAATTTTCTAGGCTCACTTACTGCACTTCTAAAACTAAATAAGATTAAAGGTAATGATTTTGGCTACAGTTTCTTCACACACTTTATGTAGTTTAAGCTGAATAATGTACCTTAAATTTACCAGAAATAGATAGGAATAACATTGATTTAACACCAATAGTAAGGAAATTATTCATAACACATGTTCAGGAATAACAATTGCTTCAGATTGTAAAAAGCCTACCATGGAATGGAACATACTAGACATTGTTTGTTTTCCTAAAGAAATTACTATTACTTTATGTCAAGTTTTACCACCGTTGGTGTGAAGTGATTTTGGGGTTATAAAGGTTAAGTCACTGTGAGATAATTTTCCAAACTGAAATCTATACCAATGCATGGAAGGTTAATTACAGATTATATGGAGGCAAAACATCAGTATGTAAAACTAATTGGAGTGATGGGTTCAGTGGAAAAACTGCAGAAGGAATGTGAAAAGTTTTGAAAGAGAATTTGTTTGAATGTAAAACATCAAAAAAATGTTTAACGTCAGGATGTAGGCACATAATGTCAGGAAGATATATTTCTATAAGAATGAGATACTTGATTAAGGTGAGAGACAAAAAATATAAGAAATGGAAAAGAAGTCGAACTACAGCTTTGAAAACTGAAAAAAAAAAAAAAACAAGCTGGACAAACAAACTAAGCATAATGTCAGACAAGATCAAGAAAAATTTGAAGAAATTTTATGTAAAGATATTGAGCATAATAGGAAACCATTTTATAGATACATAAGATGTAGAAGGAATAAAGAAATGCAAACTGATAAACTGTGTATAGACTCTAAAATTTATTCTTAGACACAACAAATTATAAATATATTTACAAGATATTATGCAAAACAGTTTAGTTCCAAAAATGAGGTGATAAGATGCTCTAGTGGTATCCAGGTAACTTCAAATACTGAAATCAAATTAGATTATATTGAAAAGAACTATGCAAACTGGATACAAACAAAGCACTGGGAGGACATGGAATTGGTAAAAATTACTGGAAAACAATTCAGCAAGAACTTATAATACCATTATATCTATTATTTACTAGGTCATATACATATAGGGAAATTTCTCAAGCTTGCAGTCATGTGGTTAATAAACCTGCCTTTAAGGGAAAGGGAAGTAGGACAAGCCCACAACTGCTTAATGATAGTTATGGAACTATAGATTGTATAAACAGATTTATAAAGTTTAGGAAATCAGAAATGATGAAGTCATTATTTGTTAATTACATTAGACCCAAACTTGAGTATGGAATACAAGTATGGAAGCCTTATAAGAAAACAAGCATGGGTAAACAGGAAACTGTATAGTGGAAATATACCAAGGGCATCTATGGATGTGAAAATTTAAGTTATTATGAAAGCCCTAAATATCTGACCTTGTACTGTATCTCATATACATATTTAAGAGGAAACCTTATTCAGGTATATAGGGCATTTAGAGACAACTACCTCTGGAGATGTTTGGGGTTATCAAAAAGTAATAGAGAATTATCAAGCAACCTGTGTAGAAGATTCTATAGGAATGAAAAGTTTACTAATGGATTCTCTGAGAGAGCAGCTGATGCATGGGACAGACTACCAAATTACATTAAAGCAACATTAGTTTATATATTTTTAAAAACAGCCTGGACATGCAAACAACTGTTTTTGTATATTGGCAGGCTAGAAAGGCTTTAATGCCTGTGCTTGAAATATCTGCATGTACGTATGCTTGTATGTATGCACTAGTTTGATTAGCTCTCTCTAGTTTCCCAGAAGCCTGTGCTCTATAGTGACAATGGACGTTTAGTTTGACATTCAGTGCTCTGGAATGCTGCTGTATTACCTGACTAGCAAAATGAGATCACAGGTCTGATTGGATACTACAGGGAACATCAAATCTGGGTGTAAGTTAATTTAGCATTTTTTTTTTTTGCTACCGTGTGTGCCTCAGTCTTTACATGTTGATATGCTTCTTCCCGTCCAGGAAAGGATGTCAACTGACATATATATATAAATTTCGGGTCAATATTATATACTCAAAGAGAATTTTCTTTGAACATATAATCATTGACACATAAAGAGCAAATGCTCTAAAGTGCAAATGGCTACGTCCTCGAATTTTTTCCTTAGGGAAAAACTTCAGTTGGCCGTTATTGGCAATTGCCCTTTCCCCCAATGTAGAGAGATCTCGGAGTTGGTATATTTAGTTAGGGGGGTGTGGGGGGCACAGCCCCCCACATCAGGGGGTGTGGATGGTGAAGCATTCCACTTGATTAGGGTTTTGAAGTTTGTGTTTTTTGTGTACGGCCCCATGAATTTTTTCCCCGAGGAACCTGTTAGTTATGTTTAATGTGATGTTGCTAAGGCCCCCTTGAGGCATGATTGAACTATGGTCTGACTCCCTATAACTGTTCATCATGTTCCAATTTTATTAATTAGCATATTCTATGTCATAGTGGCTTTAGGTAAGTTTAGGAGTGCCACATTACACTACACCTGTTTATTAACCAGTTGCGTGCACTTCTAAGTCCTCCATATTGTGTCCATAACATTTATGATTTTTCATTTCCCAGTTCATGTCATTACACACTGCTGCTTGGCTTATATAAGTCTTCTGGTATTTTGTATAACTGGACAATATTATGTGTGCAGTTAACTTGCAGTTGGTTTTACGTCTTGTATACATATCCATTTTGTATATTCCTTTATATATATTTTTCTTGTAATCATTGTGTCTCTCTTTGTTGCCTTTTTTTATTATGGTAGATTTGCATTATATTCACACCATATTTCAGTCGCTATATTTATATGCTATGGTGAGATCCCCGTAGGGTGTCTACATCTTATTGGGGCGGCTTACGCTGCCACTTTTTATGTGCACCATCTTTATAGTGGCAAATAGTGTTTTGCATTCCGCCAGATCCTCTGATGCTTTATTATATATTTTCATATACTTGTATCAATACTCAGTATTTGATTTTTCAGTTGGTTCTGGTTGTTGGTTTTCCTGGTTTTACGTAAAGCCGTTGATCAGATGGTTATGATGAAGGTGTGTCCTTCTTTGTTTAGTCCGACAGTTGCTGTTGGTTATAGGATGTTTTTTACTGTCGGACCAGTTTTCGTTGTTTTGACTGTCGTCATATGGCTTTCCGTGCATACAGGATGCTACAACGGTTTTATTTCTATTTTCATTGTTGCCGTTACTGGTGAGTTTTATTACTTACCTTTTGTGTAAGTCAACTATGTTATATAGGTCTAGGATTTTGTGCATTAGTAGGTTCTATAGATGTTTTTTTCATTGAGAAGGCGATATTAAGCTGATTTTACTAACCGGCATGTTCTGCACTATTCATTAATGACACTACACTGCCGTTTCTTGACAATATTTATTACATGGATATTTCTGCTAGGCAGAGTTTGATAATACCATTTGCCCTTACTGATACAACAATATGATCATCTGGTGTTTTTGATGCATTAGCTCTGATTATTTGCTCTATGATAAGGGGCTCACGATGAACTCTGTTGAGCGATTCTACCTCTAGGGATATTATCTATTTTATTTTTATTAAAGTATTTTATTAATGTATTCGTGGTTCTTTTGCTCATATTTTGTGAACTTTTGAAATATGGACCATATTATGTATTTGATCACTGACACTTGCTGCTTTGTTTTATAAGCAACTCTGAGTTTTCAGCAGGCTTGCACTGTCAGCTTAGGCCAGAAGTTGCTGTTTTTGGTGTGACAGCATAATTGTTTTAAAGCGCTTTGGCGCATTTTATGTTAACTGTTTTTATTCATGCTCTTTCATATGTTTTTTATTCTCTTTTTGTCTATGTTTAACATCTTTGAATTTGTTAATGATACCCCTTTAAACTAGCTTAGCTTGAATGCTATAATTATTCAATTAGTGTTCTGATTAGCCAGTTTTGAGCACCAAGAGCTTTTGTATAAAAGGCTGCTCAATTTCATGTTTTATTACACCTGAAGAAGCATAGTGTTACTATGCGAAAGCGCTTGTGTGTTCCAGTTCTTCATTAAAGAAGTTTTCTACATTGTGGATTCCTCTGTGTGGTGTATCCAGTGGTTTTGGTGTGTTCCAGGATCTTGACTATGTTATACAGATTATCCACAAATTCAAGCTACATTTCTACATAAAGAATGCAATTAGGGAGGAAAGGAGGAGAAGTCTATCTTAAGGTTGCATGAACTGTCTTGGCTTAAGTTTTTGAGATGTTGAGCTTTAACTAATTATGAGCAAACCTTGAATGAATGTCCTCCAGGCCATTTGAAAGAAATACACTCTCTGTATTTATTTTTGTGGAAGGAGTGATAACGTTAGAAGTCATCAGAGGAGAAGTGATATACTAGGCACCTGTCCCTTATGAGATCCCCCAAAATTAACATGAATACTGTAAAGAAGAAAAAACCTAAGATCAAGCCCTGTAGCATATCACAATTAATAGGATAGAAGATAGAGTTGTAAATGCCTGAACATACTTTTTAACTAAGACAGGCGGTAAGAAGTAAACTACTGTATGAACTGCCACAGTAATTGCTTACATGCTATGTCAGAAAGCATGGTCTTCTGTATCCAAAGCAGCTGAGAGATCCAGGAGAACCTTCCCTGAATAGTATCACTAGTGCCTAAGCATTAGTAGATGATTCTGTACTCTAGTCGTGACAGTCTCATTGCTACAGTGGACACCCAATGACTGGAAAATAAGGGGCATGTAGACAACCTTCTCAAAAAACGTAGCCAAGAAGAGAAGGTTTGACACGGGGTGATAGTTGTCAAATAGATTGAGATCCAAAGATGGTTTCTTAAGGCTAGGGGTGAGATGTGCTTCCTTCAAGGCTAGAAGGAAAACCCTGATCTCATGGAGGAAACCAAAATCTGATATATCACTGAACTGATGACATGACTGATATATCATTGAACAGATGATGTGAGTGCTGAACAAAGGACTAGCCTGTGGTTCGTAGGATAAATACTTGAGATCACAGTAAAATCTTGAATGCCATCCAGATGGCAGAGCAATAAAAGCTTGGAACTTCTATAGAACCTGTGGGGTCAGGTGCTAAAAGTATAGATATCAGCCAGGCAGCAGACTTATATTGCTGAGCAAATAAAGCTCTATGAATAGGAAGGCCAGCTCCTCTAAAACTTTGGACAGTCAGCAAATTTGGTTCAGAGTTCCATCCTATTATGTTACAAAGCTAATAACACACAGCAAAGATGATGAATTTTCCTCCAGCGAAAGATTTCAAACTTTCAGCAGGTTCAGAACATTGCAGTCTTGGCAAGAATGACTGCAACCAGAGTTACCAAAATCCAAGTGAATGTGTAAAAGTGGAGGGGTAATACTCCAAAAATTGCAACTTAACAACCTATCAAATGTTTGGAGGTACTAGTTAAGTGCAACATGCATTACCAAAAGCATTGTTTTTCTTTTCAGACACTGAATCTGTGGAGTGACTGCTCAATTTAATTAACATAGAGAATGCAGATAACCATTTTATAAAAACAACAAGGCACTCAACAGTGTTGCATAGTACGCTGATAAGAACTAGCTGAGCAGGGACGTAGTATTTACACAGGACTGATATGGTTTGCCCACAAAGTATTCTTGGGAAAATGTAACTAAGACTGGTTAAATCCTATTTCACTGCTGGGTGAGTATGATTGTAACTAACATATTCTGGAGGTATATTTATGAAATGAATCCATTGTATAATGTCACATTTTCACTTACTGGATGTTTCCACTAATATCAGACATAGATTATCCATTTTATACAATAATCCTGCACATATCCACAATCTGTGCAGTCTCATTCACAGTGGAAGACTGGATTTGTAGTTTGTCACTAGAACTGCTAAATTAAACAATTGTCAATACATTTTTTTCTGAGGCTATAAAAAAATAAGGAAATTGGTGTCTATGAACTCCATTTATTTGTATACTTTATTTGGTCTGGAACCCCAATATATATATTTTCCTTGGTTTACTATCGAAACTCCAAAAATCCATTGGTCAACTGGTCAGAATGTCAATCCAAAATGCTGAATTCGGAATTTTGAAACAGCAACCAATGCGAAAATGAATACATTGATATCCATAGTTCGATCTATTCGACACATTAATGTACTGTTACACTTTACAGTCAATGGTACATTAATTGCACTATTTTGCAGGGAGGCTATGCCCCCCTGAACCCCCACACCCCAATTAAATATATCAACTCAGAGATTGCACTACAGTGAGGAAATGGACTAATTACCTGTTCCTCGCTGAACTGCGATCTCCCAGGACAATGCCAAACTCAAATACTCAAAGTACACTACCCATTCACTGTAGTGTAGTCAATGTATTTTGGGTCGCCATTCTGTCCACTTCAAAACTGCCTTTTAACCTCATGCCAGCAACTGAAGTGGTTTTGTTATTCTAATAGTAAACCTTTTCCTTAACTTTACTTTCACAAACTTGTTACCAATATATTCTTGGCAGCAGTTTTGCACAGTTTCGGGTTTCTGCTGAACAGACTGTCATTAGTTGCAATTTGCCACTGCTACAAAGATTCCATTTAACCAATCAAATAGCTCAGTCTGTGGCTATTTTAGAGGAGGTTTACAATACAGATATTACCATATTCCCAAAGAATTGTATGGCACTGTCCTTTGAGCGTGCATCACAAACTCTCCTTACAGGTGTAATGATATTTCTGTGAATTGGCACAAAGCTGATACATCTCCTGGCTGTGTGCAGAGTTGGAATCTATTCCAAACTGATAAGTACACTTTTTGCAACTTAATTTGCACTGTGCTGTATTTATACATTTGCTTATTATTTATACATTTGCTGTATTGTTTCTGCCCTTTGTTGTCTCCACTGTGTTTTTTCTCAGGGTAGCTCACAAGCTAGTTTCAGGTGGAGGGTTGTTGAGCCAGCCCACATCCTAGCTATAAGTCATTGCCTGAGGTTTATTTTCTGTGTTTTAATTCCAGTACAGACTGCATTTCTGTGAAATGGTGCAAATCTGATAGATCTGGCTGTGGGCAGAGTTGGAATCTATTCCAAACTGATAAGTACACTTTTTGCAACTTAATGTGCACTGTACTGTATTTATACATTTGCTTATTATTTATACATTTACTGTATTATTTCTTTCCCACCTTCCCTGTTGGTATCTTGTTCTTATACTTGGTGACTTTGCAGTTGCCCGCCCCTACTGTAAATTTCATCTGGAAAACTCCCCCCAGTGTAGTATCATTAGCTCATTTTACCTATTAGAGAGAGAACATTTGAGAAGGCCAGCTCACTTAGTTTCTTAAGCTTGAATTATCTTCTGTTCCTCCTTTCTCCCTTTCCACTTTACTAAAAAAAGAGTTGAATAAAACAATAATTGAATTCAGTTCAGAATACATTTTAAATAAATTGCATTTATTTAAACTGCATTTGCTTTAATACTCCTACACACTCAAGTGTACTAGCTCACACTGCACTTGAATTGTTCTTAGTGCTATTTTAGCTGCTTTTCTGTAAAAAAAAAATCTAAGCTTGTTGCCCACTTTTCCTGTAACTAGTCTAGTCCAGATAGAGATTTGCTGTTCCCAGGACTGTATGTAAGCTTCTGAACCACCCAAGCCTTTCTGTGTTGGAGGAAAGCCTTCTAGCTTATCAGTGAGAGTGGTAAGCACTAGGTAGCCTATCTACCACAAGAGGAGTGGTTTCTGGCCCAGAAATTGTAGTTTATTGGCCGTTTGGGCAGTTTTTCCATCTATTTCAACTTCTGGTTTAAAAGCCCGCGTTTGCACTTGTTTCCCACCTTTCCTGTAACTAGTCTAGTCCAGATACAGATTTGCTGTATCCAGGACTGTTTGTAAGCTTCTGAGCAGTGCCAAAGTCTGCTCTTCAATTTTTCCCTTAGATCTGCTAGTTCGCTCCTCTCCTGCACTTTTACTAGCTTATTCGTCTACCACTTTACCAGACTTCTTGTAGCAATTATTGTAGTTCACAAAAGTGCTACCAGCACTAAAGTTCTACAAAGACACAGCTCCAGTACTTATTATTAATGCCCACCCCTCCAGGCATGTCTAAAGGTCAGTTCTCTGTGCTTTCTCCTATTAACCTGGTGAACATGGGCATCCTGAGGCAATGTAGCAACTGCCTCATGTACACTGACAACCCTCTCTCTTACTTCCCAACACTCAGACTTGCAAGAGATGCACAAATATATATATATATATATATATATATATATATATATATATATATATATATATATAAATTGGAAGGCACAAACTCTCCAGCTAAGACCAGAATAGCTGGTCAAGAGGAGAAGGTCAACATTTGCACCACACCATATGGAACACATAGTCTTCCAGAACACACACCAGCACTGCCTTCACAAAAAGACACAAATCACACACCCACCTTTGTGGAGGCTCTCAATAAAAATCTATCCAAACAGCAGAGAGCTCCAAGGCAGAAATGCACTTGACCACCACAACACAGAACTAATCACAAGATACATAACTCTCCTAAACAGTACGCCACTCAACCAAAGACCCTAAGGGAAAACAACATGCCCAACACACTGGTCATAGGTGACTCAATAGTGAGGCACACTGATGTCCCACTCACTAGGGTGAATAAGAAGAAAGTAACAGTCAGTTACCTTTCAGGCACCAGGATCTGACACATAATGCACTCACTCAGGTCCCTCAACAACAGGTACAAATATGACTCTGTTATTGTACATGTGGGTGGGAATGACCTGAGACGTACCTCCCTGGACTACATAAAAAAAGACATGGAGGAGCTCTCGGATTATGTAGCCCAGGCGGGTATGACCCTAGCCCTGAGCAGCATCCTACCATCACCCAGAATGATACCAGAGTACAAGAAGAAAATGATTGAGTTCAACAATTGGCTAAGTTTATGGTGTCATTCTAAGGGGATCTAGTATCTGTCTTCCTGGGATGACATGATTGACAGACCTCGATGCTTTGCCAGAGATGGCCTGCATCTGTCACCCCTGGACTTCCAGATACTGGCCAAGGCTCTTGCCACCCCTATAGTGCCTTTTTTAGGTGGTGTCCCAAAGACCAAATTACCCCCATAACAGCTACAAACAAATGTAATCTGAGGGTCATGCTGCTAAACGCTTGAAGTCTAAATCTCAAAATGCACTTACTTGAAGCACTCCTTAAAATGGAGAACATCAACATTTGTGCCATAACAGAGACCTGGTTCAAGGCAGCAGAAAGCACCCCTGCACTACCAGGCTATAACTCATTCCACACTTTCAGTCCCAGAACTTGGACCGAAGCTCCAAAGGCAGTGGTGTTTCCATATTCATAAAGGATGCGCACACCTCCAGACGGGGAGCCCAACATAAGCATCTGAGATACTTCAGGGTAAAACAGCGATTCAGGTCATAGTGTGCTATAAGTCCCCAGCCATGTCCCAAGACTCACACTCCATATTTCTAAGCACCCTGAAAAATATTAGGGTCAACCTAACACTCTCATACTGACTTCAACTACCCCTCCATTAACTGGGAAAACTACTCATGTACCAATACACTTGCCCAATGTTTCCTGGGATTCATTAATTCCAATTCCCAGGACCAGCTCCTTTTTACCCCCACTAGAGGTAGCAACATCCTTGACCTGGTCATTACTAACATAGGCGACTGTTGCTCTACACCAATAGTCAACTCCTCCCTGGTTAGATCCGACGACAAACTAATCACCTTGGAAATCCAAATCCCCCCCCTCCCTCCGCAAAGGTAACCACCAAGAAAACCTTCTCCAAAGTTAACTTTGGGATTCTAAAAACAGAGGTGGCTAACTTCATGGCACCCATGCAAATGGAGAATAGTTGCATGACTGCCGAATCATACATCAATGCACTGTACGAACACATACACAAATGCATCCATCTCATCATACCCAATAGAACCAAGACACTCTCCCCCAAAAAAAGGAAGGCAATCTGGTGGTCCCCTACCATAAACAAACTGTACAACAGAAGGAGGAAACTGATATGGAATAAGGTGAAGTCCCAATACTTGAAAAACTCCGTTATCAGCCTCAACAAAAAGTTGAGATCCCTCATCAAATCCTCTAAAGCTAGCTATGAAAACAGAATTTCAGCAGATAGTAAAGACAACCAAAAGGCCTTCTATAGTTATGTAAAGAATCTCCATGGCAATACCTAGATTTGCTCTGACCTACTGCACAATGGTACCTCCTATACCTAACCAATATATATTGCCAGTATACTGGCCGACAGATTCAGTGCCAACTTTACCCCTCTCCCCCCCAAAGGACCAGTCACAATACCAGTAGATTGCCAGGCTCCTAGTATTACTGCTGCACAGGTTAAAGCACTGTCCAAGGCCAAGAATACAGTTTCTATGGGACCTGACAATATCCTTGGCTGTGTTCTACATGAACTACAGAGTGAACTGGCACCTCACTTGTGTGCCCTGTCCATTCAGAGCCTCACCTCAGGCTTTGTCCCTACCAAATGGTGTACTGCTACAGTCATCCCTCTCCACAAAGAAGGAGCGACTACAGACCCTGGAAACTACTGCCTCATTAGCCTGACAAGTCTGATATGCAAAGCTGTGGAACACATCATCATGGACCAAATAAACAAGGACATAAGGAATCTCCAAACTCTGGATCCCACACAGTTTGGTTTTGTGAAGGGTAGATCATGCCTGCTCAACTTGGCCAACTTCTTTGAGTCAGTCACCAGAGCTGTGGATGAAGGCAAGGTGGTTCATACAGCCTGCCTTGATCTGGCCAAGCCCTTTGATACTATTCTCCACTCAGGAATCACAGACAAACTCACTAAGCTAGGCTTCAACCCCTATATCACTAGGTGGGTTGCAAACTGGCTCACAGGTAGAACCCACAGTGTGCAAGTAGCTGACTCCAAGTCAGACTGCTGATCAGTCATGAGTGGAGCCCCACAGGGTTCGGTCCTGGGTCCTCTCCTGTTTGGTATCTACTTCTCTGAAGTCCAGGCCAACATGAAGGGACAAAGTTTGCAGATGATTGTAAGTTGGGAGCTATTATTAACTCCCCAAGTGATGTTGACATCCTACAGAAAGGCCTCACTGAGACCAGCAACTGGTGTTAGAACCATGGCCTTAAGCTCAATGCCAAAAAATGTGTTGTCATCCCCTTTGGGAAAAACTCGGTTCCCATGAATTACCACATCGATGGTAGTCCGCTGAACACAGAAGGTGTTATAAGAGATCTGAAAACACAGGTTGAAAGCAACCTCTCTTTTGACCACCATATTGCCACTGTGGTCAGAAAGTCCTTCTGTGTGGCACATCTCATTACTAAGGGTATTGCATCCAGGAAGAAAGAGGTCATTGTCTCTCTCTACTCTTCCCTCATTAGGCCAATCATTGAGTACAATGCCCCATTTGGCATGTACCTCACTAAACAACTGCAACAACTGGAGAGGCCGCAAAACTACCTCACAAAAAGGATCCTAGACCTTAAACATTTGCCCTATATGGACAGGCTTAAAAAACTCCAACTATTTTCTGTCTCATATCTCCTACTTAGAGGCAATTTCTGCTTGACTTACAAAGCCATGTCTGACCCAGCTCTGTTAGAAATACTACATCTGAAGAAATCCAAATCCCTCCGCACTACACATACTCCAGAGACCTCAACCTTATTACCACAATCAACAAAACATTCTGGAGGGACAGGTTCATAACCCAGAGACTGCCGATAATATGGAATAGACTTCCCATACATGTCAAGCAGAGCACCTCACTGGCCCTCTTCAAGAGAAATCTTGATGAGTGGATGGGAAATAGAAAATTCACCCCAGGGATCACTCCAGTGGCTTTAGTTGACAGGCACTGGGAACTAAGGTTGGGTGGCACGATGCCAGGGTAATCCCATGAGCTAGGCTTGTAAAGGCTCCAGGGCCATTAGCCTAGTATATACCTATGAACCTATATCTGTACTATGCTTATCCTGATCACCTTATTACTTAGTAAGTAAAATACCCATTGACATAAGAAACATCAAAATAATCTTACCTGTTGACAGTGGCATTTATATTCAGAGTTCTAAAAACAGCTTTAACACTGTTTTATCAGGTCATTCATGATGGACATAATTATTGCCAATCTTACTAATTCAGAAATACCTTTATTTTTAAATAACATAAGGAATAATAGCTTTCATTACGAAGATAACAATGCAGTTCACCTTCAAGCAGTTCTCCTATTTCAAATGTGACTGTGTGAGTTGTAGTTAATAGGTTATGACAGTACTGCAGTACAGGAGCTATGAAAGGTAAGGCTTGTTATCCTTGCAATGTTAGACATTAATTATTGTCATACATGATGCCCAGTTTTCTATTAAAGAAATGAACTCCTGATTTAATTATATTGGCAGGAAATACAGACTTCCATTTGGTAAATCAGCTTTATGCTTTATGATGAAGAATATCAAATATGCTAATAGCAGTATGCTTTTTTGTAATAAAAGCAGAGCTTTCAAATTAAGACTGTGCAACTAAATCTTTTTCTTTCAGTTTCCTTTCATAGGACCTAACAGCTGAAAGCAAAGTTAGCTATTTTCTACAGTTCATTTGGAATTCCACATTGCTGTACTGTTTTGCCTTCAACATCAAGACAGAATAATAATACAATAAAGAAAGCAGTGGACATTATTTGTTTATAATCACATTCTGTCTTATACTATAGTTACTGTAAACTTTCATAATGTATTGCAGTATAATATGTCAACCAGATATTCAGATTTTGCTTCCCCTTTTTCTTCCTTTGTTTCATGTCAGCGATTCCATATGCAGACTTTACATGCTATGTACATCATGTCACAGGAGGGTCTTGGTACAGGCTCTATCTTCTCACTTTCTTCTTTAGATCTTACTTTTCATTTTTCATTTCCATACAACTTCTCCCCTAACTGTGTACATTTCTAACAGACACAGACATTTTATTTTTTTGTTGTAGTATGCCCTCTACTGTGATGATTTCAGTCCGGCTAAGCCAGCCTTGATGTTATCCTTCACCTTTTTGCTTCATATGCATCTTCTTCTCTACCCATCTATTTATCTCTAATTTGTACTGTCCAATTTACATGTATATTTGTTCATTCATTCATTCATTCATTCAATTAATCTCCAATGTCAGAGTTATTCTATTCAGGGTTATACAGGTGCTAGAATGTGACGTGGCAAGTTGTGAGATTAAAGCAAATAACCAATCCTGGATAGGACTTTGGTTCATTTTATGGCAAACAGTCACTTATAGAGCATACTTATACCAACTGGCAATTTATAAAATTCTGAGTTAATGTAATACCAATTGTCTGTGATGCTGGAGAAACCAAAATGCACAGGGAAAACTTATGTAGACACAGGGAGTGCATGGTGCATGAGATGGTGCCCCGAGGAGATAACAGAACTGTAGGACTAAGTGAAGTTAAAACACTGTGTCGACATACTACCACTTGTTTTGTGTTATTCCGTACAGTATTCCTAATAAGTATACATCAGTTCTCCTAATTAAAACTTTAAAACTTTTTCCATCATTCATAGTTTCCTTTCCATTCTTGCAAAATTAGAAAATCTCTTTCATCTGTTTCTCACTTCATCTGCTAAACAGTATTTTTTTTCCATTGACCTACATCATTTTGTCTCAGAATCAACCTCAGTTTCTGCTTTCAATTGAAAGATCCATTTCAGTCTGCTGTTTTCCCACAGTTTTAAGTATTAGTTTGTTCTTTCTCTACTGTTATTAATTCCTCTATTTTCCTAAATAATTAGAAGCATTATTTATTATATAATTTGCTAATATAGTCTGCCCTCAGTACTGGTGTCCGCATGAATGAGTTGGCCAAGTTTTACACTGGATGCCCTTCCTGATGCAACCCTCCCCATTTATCCGGGCTTGGGACTGGCACAAAGAAATGCACTGGCTTGTGCATCCCCAGTGGCTGGGTTGAGTGGATAGAGAAGAGTGTCAGGAGTGATTTGTGACAGACGAGTACCAGTAAGAGTGAAAGGGAAGGTCTACAAGAGGGTAGTGAGATCAGCTATGTTATATGGGTTGGAGACAGTGGCACTGACAAAAAGGCAGGAGTTAGAGCTGGATGTGGCAGAGTTAAAGATGTTAAGATTTGCACTGGGTGTGATGAGGGTGGACAGGATTAGGAATAAGTATATTAAAGGGTCAGCCCAGGTTGGAAGGTTTGGAGACAAAGCCAGAGAGGCAAGATTACGTTGCTTTGGACATGTGCTGAGGAGGGATGCTGAGTATATTGAGAAAAAGATGCTAAGGATGAAGCTACCAGGTAACAGGAAAAGAGGAAGGCCTAAGATAAGGTTTATGGATGTGGTGAGAGAGGTCATGCAGATGGTTGGTGTGACAGAGCAATATGCAGAGTACAGGAAGAAATGGAAACGGATGATCCACTGTGGCGACCCCTAACGTGAACAGACAAAAGAAGATGATGATGGAGTCTGCCCTCAATAGGTGTCTTCATTGCACAGAAAAACAAAAGCACTGATGCTAAATAAGAAATAAAATGCCATTAGCACTTCCTTTTCTCATATAATCCAGATCATCCTTTACCACCAGTTGTTTTTTCTCCTTATTACAGACTTCCATAAAAGTAATTTTGTAAGTGGCTCACGTGCATGTACACACAGACACACACACATGCACACATGCATGCTCGTGCACACACACACACACACACACACACACACACACACACACACACACACACACACACACACACACACACATGCATTCATGCTTGCAAGCAAACAGACTCTCTCGCACACACATACACACGCACACATGCATTCATGCTTACAAACATTCTCTCATACAGACACACACACACACACACACACACACATACACACACAAACACACACACAAATACACACATATATGCTCACAAAAACATGCACATACATATGTTTACACACACACACACACACACACACACACAAACGTACACACACACAAACACACACATGCATTCATGCTTGCAAACATACTCTCACACACACACACACACACACATAAATGCTCGCAAAAACACGCACATACATGCACACACAAAAATACAAGTATGTTCATACACAAACATACACACACACACACACACACACACACACACACACACACACACCCACACCCACACACACACACACACACACACACACACACACACACACACACACACACACACACACACACACATGTTCTCATTTTCCTAACCTCTGATCATCAGCTGCTTCTCGTCTTTTTCTCAATGTCTGGGTCCCTGTAGCCAAATGGTTCCCCAGACCTCTTCCAACTGGAGCCAGAGAGTATATTCAGGCATCCTAAGGCACAGTCATACTGCTGCCAAATAATCATTTTTTTGTTTTCTTCTCTACTCCTAGACCCCCACCCCATACATATAACCAGTGCAATATGATTAGTGCATCTCTAATTTTTCTGTGGTGAATTTTGTACCTTTCCTGTTTTTCACCAACCAAGAGAATGGCAATATTAACCAGGGAGCGCTCACTTCCCCCTGAGGTAAGTGAGCCAGTATAAAGCTAATTTTTGCCCATCTCCTCCAAACCATCTCTAACAGAACCAGAGCCATTAAATGAACCCAGGTCTCACAGACTTAAGTCAGTACTTCATTTCCTTAAATGGCAGAACCAGCACACATTCTGGGGGGCTTTAAACATTAACTAAACAAAGAGAACCAATCATACTGCTCAACCTGGAAACATCAAAAATCTGGACAAAAGCCCATGAAAAATAGGTACAAATGGCCAAAGATGTGTATGCTGATTAACATAAAATGTGCATACATAATTATGTAGCCCCACCAACTACAATGGAATTGTGGGATACCAACTTCTAAATGCAAACTGAAGAACAGACAAAATGAGATCATGAAACACAAAATAATCAGAAGAAGAATAGTGTCTAATTTATATTAATATTTGAACTTGTATCAAACTTTGAACTTGTTCAAAACTAAAATACAATTTTCTTTTATAAAAATAAAATGAACTGCACTTCAGCCTTCTACAGTAATATTAAATAACACCAAATGTAACCAAAACAAAACTGTTTTATTTATATTAACATCTGAACATGTTTATATTAACATCTGAACTTGTATAAAACTTTGAACTTGTAAAAAACTTAACTACAATTCTCTTATATAAAAATAAAATTAACCACTAAAGAACAAGACACACAGACATAAGAAAAATAAAGGCGGTTACCAATCCATGTCATTTTTTGCCTTAATCTTAGAAGGATTTTTAAATTCAGACAATCTCTGCCTGCAATTAAGACTCATCACACAGATCACACTGCAATGATCAGTGACTCTGGTTCCACAAATTTGACAGAGGTTAGAATGGGCCAGAATTTGTCAACAGTCCTACTAATCATAAATGTATTACTATCATAAGTTGTTAAAATTTTCTGTATTTATTACCTCCAGTAGTGTCCAGTTCAAAAGATTTATATTGCAATGAGGCATGTGTATTATGTACCCATGCTCTGTTTCTAGCATTTTGTACCACCCTATCTTCATAACCCATGAAGAAAAATATGTGTGTGAGTTCTTTCACATGCTGGCCCCTATCCTGATTATCAGTACAGATTTTTTAATGTGTCAACTGAGAAAATCATAATATCAATCATAACAGGGTGACAGCCATCAGCAATATTTAGAGAATGGTTTTCTTCACAAGGTGGTCACTTTGTCCCATCCAAAAGCTCGGTTGTAATGATACCAAGGAAATCAGTAGTGAACAGGCCATGTTTGGAGGTGAACCCAAGTGCAAAATCATTTGTCTTAAGATATCTAACATTTATTTAGGTTACCTAGTTCACCATCCCACAAAAACCAACAGTCATCAAGGTACCAGGGCCTCATCTCAGTATGGGCACCAAATTTATTAGTCTCTGAAATGCATGGCAATGGATTCTCAAAAAAAAAAAACAAAACAAAAAAAAACACACCTGTACAGATCAGTGAAGATGGGTGCAGGCATAGCTACCATTGTTGTACCATACAGTTGCAGATAACATTCCATGTAAAAAAGAAAACATTGATTTCCTGGGACATGAGTAAGAACTCTAATAAAAACTCGTGAAACTTCACAGGGTATAACCCACTAGTATGTAACAAAAATGTAATAGCATAAATACCGATTTTGTAGGGAATTGATGCATACAAACTCTATAGTTTAGAGTACATAACAGTGAAATATTTGAGATACAGATCTAATCCATTAATGATGTATATTCATGAGATTCCCTAATCCTTGATCTTACATAACATTCCAAAAATTCAGGCAGGGGTTGGGTTAAGGAACCTACTGGCATCAATGAGTACTCCTGCAACAGGACATTCCTCCTTATGTGTCTTTTGATGCAAATCAAATATTTGCCTAGATGATTACAATATAGTTAAGTCTGTTTTAACCCTATCAGTGATGACACCCTCCTGAAAACTTTCATTGTGAAAGTTATGAATACTATGTTTAAATAATGGGGTACAATCAATCTATGTTAACATTATAGGTAGTACTATTGTTAAGTTGTCAGGTCATAATCCTTATGTTTTCATATTACTATGCCCCCCCTACCTCCACCCCAACATGGCCTGTGTTACAACTGTACAGATACCCCATATTTGTGCTGCTTAAAACTCATTCCCCAAACTATAGCCCTTAGCATCTGTGTTTTAGCTCTTCAAGTTTCTGTTTCTTTTCTTTTTTTTTCATTTTATGTTCCAGTTCTATATCCAATGATTTAATAATCTGTACATTTATTTATTTATTTTATTTATTTATTTCCAGTTTGATAACCGGGGAAGTCCACTGGGCCCGAAAGTCCGTTTTCAGTGGAGGCCCGGGGAGAAAAGCTCCATGATAATAATACATTACACACATAACACTCTGTGTTCTAACAGCATAACACCTTTAACAATTTCCAAAAACATAGTACATTTGGCAGTATACATAAGAAATTTATATTTTTATGCAACTGTATTGTTAGCATAGAAGAGAGAGATAAAAAGAAATTATACATAGATCTTGAATGCAAGAGAAGTAAAACAGAGGAGAAGTGAAGGAGATGCAAAGAATTTAAAGGAGAAGAGATGCCAGGAGGAAGATAAAAAAGAACAGTTAGACTAAGATTCATTTTATGTTTGAGTCTAAAAGTACATCTTATGAAAAAGGCAAAAGATACATTTGTGAGACTAGACATGCATGTAGGCAGTGGGGAGGAGACAATTTAAAAGGAATAAATAGAGAGTTTAAGCAGGGGAGAGAGTTTAAGCAGGGGAGAGAGTTTAAGCAGGGGGGAGAGTTTAAGCAGGGGAGAGAGTTTAAGCAGGGGAGAGAGAGGAGATAAAGAAGTAGAGGGAGGGGAGCTGAGGACAGAGTCTGAAGAAGAGGGACCAGAGGGGGGGGAAATTGGAACTGGGATGTATTAAGATCTAGGTAGGAAGTATACAATTACATTTCCAGTTTTGGGAGAGGTGAGAATGGAGAAGAGATTTGAATTGTTCATAGCTTGTAGTAACTCTTAGAAGGGGAGGAAGCGAGTTCCATTTTTTTGCTGTAGTATAAGAAAGTAGGAGGTGGCCAGGAGGTCATTTGGGTTTGTATACTGAAATAAGATTTTGGTGGCCAGATCTTAGGGGCCTGAGAGGAGTGTAGAAGGGCAAGATGTTAGATAATGCAGGGCAAGCAGTGGGTTTAAAAATTAGTTTGTGTGCAGTAGTAAGTTGGAGGTAATCAAGGTGATTAGGGAGTTCTAGCCATTGGAGACTACGGAGGCAGATGCAGTGGTGTGTAGAATGAGTGGAGTTAGTAGCGAATTTGGCGATTTTGTAGTAGCAACTTTCAAGTTTTGAGGAGATAGAGAGAACACTGTACATGAGAATGCTCATCTTTGATAACAATGTTGCTTAGATGTGCACTATCAATTTCATTTATGTTAATAATATTCTGTCAATTCTCCAAGCAATGCAAGAACACAAGCGATGCAGTCAGCTAAACAGCCCTACTACTCTACAGAAACACATTGTCATCCAGTCCTACTCCTGGTTTGAACTAAACACTCAAACCCTGTAGTATCATTTTCACCTCCTGATGAGCTTTCAGCAGTGTATGATGCCAAGCATAAAAAAAACAAGGTTTTCAAAGCCCTTATTTAAATTCCATATAGTCTGCAAACCTTCCTTCCAGCATGAAGGAACGGCCACCAGACACATCTTTTTTTTGAACATGAAGAGGAGATACCTTCAAAACTGGCAGTACTGGCAAAACTAGAAAGATCATCTTTATCAGAAAAAGATGGCAACATAATCATTTAAATCAATTGCTGTGGCCATAATTCAATAACTCACAGTCTTAGAACACCAAATAATGAATCTGGAAGTAAATACACTTCTGCGCAACATTCTTGCATAGTCTTTTTTTTATTTTATTTTTTGATATTATTATTATTATGAGACTTTATGCACTGCAGTGTAGGCAGTGTTTTTAAGAAGCAAAAATATAGGAGGTCTGTACAGTTTTCTAACGATTAGAGTGGTAATAAAAATAAGAGGAATAATCGAGATCAATTTTATTCACTGCTGAGCTTTTTTCTGGCTTATTCCCTCCAATAGCAATACAGAAGCATGTGTGTAGAATACTTGTCAGCCTCTAAATATAAATGTGGTCATACACCTTGCTGAAGCAGAGCAGTGCTACGTTAATGCAATTGTAATTTAAAACAGTGAAAGCACAGAGCCACGTACTTAGTTTTTCAATTCAATTTCAGGAAGGATGACAACATGTCAAAGTCATCGAATAAAATGTGGAGGCTCAGGCTGATGAAATAACTAACAGTACAACAAACAGGCACACACCCACCTAGCTAGAAGCAGCATTGCATTGTCCTTTTCTTTTTTTTCTTTCTTTCTTTTATCTGAAGGAGCCGGGAGAAGAACTGGTGGTAGATTTTCTCATGATCGCTGACCGCTCCTAGTCTGATGACTGCTGCTTTTGCACTAGACTAGTAACGAATGGCTTGGGGTTGACTTGCCTTGCTCAGTCAGTTTAGTTGCTTGCACTAAAGCCTCTAAATTAATTAAAAAAAAAAAAAAAAACAGTGTCAGCTGCTCTCAATCGTCCACGTCCAGTAGTCTCTCTCTGATGCTAGCTGCTGCAACACATTGCTAACTGTAAAGATAAACACAAACAGTACAGTCACACCCCTCGAGCCCTCAGCCATATTCTGACAGGCTGGCAGTCTGCTCACAAAACTGGCATAATCGCGCACGCCCCTGCACGTGATGACTTCAGCAAAAAATCGCCAAAAAACCCCCCAAAAAAACAGGAAATTCAGGAATTAAGGGGGCCACTTGGAAATTTGTGGCACCCCATTATTTGGACCTCAAAACCGGTAAATACAGTGGAATTCAATACAGTTGAGAGGTATGGAACCAATGCTCATGATTTTTGTTACAACTATCATTAAATCCACGTGTTGGTAGTGTCTAGAATCCCATGGCTTATGGGACACTAATGGATTCTAAACTACTATTTTAATTTCTTCCAGTTAGAACAGTCTTGGTCACATCTGCTGTAATGTCATTTATATGATTATCAATGTCCTACTTTGGATGTCTGAAAGAGTGACAAACCCTATTTAAGGTGGACTTAAAAGGAATAGAATGGCTGTTAGAACAAGTCTAGGCTATTCAGGCTGTGAAAAAAACTTACTGCTGGTACAATTAAAGGAGTTTTGTGTATGCACTGTTTAAACATACTTTTATTATAGTTATTGTTTTGCAAGTAGCTATGTACCCAAATATACCAAATTATCAATAATATGAAATCTGTTCAAAGTCACTGGGAAGCATTCTCAGTGGTCCAGGATTACATTCTAGTAAACTGCATGCTTTTGGAGTCTGTGGAGTTTTGGCTTTTGAGACCCCTTTACATACTAGGAGTAATAGTATGTGTGTGTCTGTGAGTGAGTGAGTGAGTGAGTGAGTGAGTGAGTGAGTGAGTGAGTGAGTGAGTGAGTGAGTGAGTGAGTGAGTGAGTGAGTGAGTGTCTACAGTAGTAGTTAGTTTTCCCTTTTTACTAGCATACTGGGAGTCTCAGGACTCCTGCTCCGTATGTAGATCTGGATTATTCCAGCTGCCCATGAATATTGCTGCATATATCAAGGTTGTCTTTTTTCCTTATTTACAGTAAGCTGTACAGCCAGGGATTTCCTGATGATGGGATGTAGTTGTATATAAAACCATTGTGGGATATTTGGAGGTCACTTTATGGGGGTAATCACTGTGAGTGGTGCATGTGTTATTTTTAGTGCTCTAAGTAGATCAGGAGCTTATGCCTATACATAGGTCAAATGGATAATGTCTCTGTGGTACAATTGGTTAGTATGTTTGGCTGTTAGCCAAAAGTTTGGTGGTTCAAATTCACACAGAGAAGATGCTTCTTACCCCTAGTTTGGCACCTGTGTCTCTAATGGACGCAGAGAGCCTGTAAATTTTTGATGTGTACAAGCCATATCATAACCATAAAATTCCTTATTTACAGTAAGCTGTACAGCCAGGGATTTCCTGATGATGGGATGTAGTTGTATATAAAATCATTGTGGGATATTTGGAGGTCACTTTTTGGGGGTAATCACTGTGAGTGGTGCATTGGTGTTTGAGGTGCTTTGACACCACAAACTGTTGAAAGACTAGAAATGCAGGACAAAGCACCTCAAACACCAATGGACTCTTCAGCTATTCACCTCTTTAACTGAAATTGATAAAAGATGAACAAACCACAGTACCACACTGTAAAGTTAAGCACTTTTTGTCTGGCTCTATAACCAGACTTCTTCAGACAAAAACAGCAGGCGCAAAAGCAGTATATATATAAATATATATGTATGTACTAGTTTGCACTTCCCTCCACCCCCTAATTAAACAATTGATTAGTTAATTAATCCACCAAATACTGACTTCTACACTTCATTCATTTAAAGCAACTAGTCAACTAGTACAGCATTAAAGTTAGATGAATACACTCACTAGGAATGTAATCAACAGTTGGTGTACCACAAATTCAAGCACAAAATTCCTTAAATGTCTAATTTTCATACATAATTTCAATAATCTAAACACTCCAAAATACCTAAATCAATTTTTAATAAATTAGATATATTTTAAATATATACAAATCACCTTGTAACTAATATTATTTACACTGTAGAAATTTAGACCTAACTCCAAGAAATTAAAAGTATACGCTGTTACATCCACTACTAATCTACGTAAGACACTGGGTTAATTATTACCATGCAATATACTACTAAGAACAAGATCACATAACATATGCAAAGATTATTTATGCTAGTTAATTATCTAAATAAACTTTTCAGTTTTAATAAACATTGAATAGAGCAACTATCATTATTGCCAGGGAAATGACAGGCATCTAAACCAATCTGCCATATCAAGTCTCTTTTTTCTAATAATAGAGATCTAGGACCACCTCTAACCTCTCCAGCTATGTGGTCAATTACTCTAAACCTAAAACTATGTGTGAGGTTAGTTTTAATATGGGTGGCTAACGCATTTTTCCCCTTGCCTTTCTTAATATTGTAAAGATGCTCGTACACTCACTTCCACAGTCTACGATCAGTTTTTCCAACGTAGAATGCGGGACATAAAATGCACTGAGCAAGATACACCACATAAGTGGTGTTCCAATTATATTTACCTGACAAACTCTTATAACTACGATCCTTGATATTAAATGAATACCCTATACTCATATGTTTGCAAAACTTACAGGATTCACATTTACTCATTCCAGGATTCTTAATAACCTTGTGTTGTTTCATTTTTAAGAAATTTTTCAAATTCATACCTTTCTTAAAAGTAAAAGAGGGTTGTGGACCTAACAAAGTACGCAATTCCAAGTTATTGCTTAACAGGTCCCAGTTTTTTTCTTAAACGCTTCAGTGCCTGAGTATACTATGGATTCTGTATTAAATGTATATGTAAAGCTTAGAAATGTAGTTGTATGATTTAGGTGTTCCACAAACCCTCCGGCTTCCTCCAGGTTTCCTTTATACAAAATTAGAATATCATCTAAAAAACATGTATAGAAAATAATTTTTCCTTTTAGATGACTATGGGAAAAATGTATTCTCTTTCCCAGAGAGCCATTCCTGAGTTTGTGAAGCTGGCCCCACATGGGGACCCCATCGCCACCCCAATTTTTGTACTTATAGTTGGTCATCAAAAATGAAATAGTTGTTTGTTAAAACAATGTCCAGTAGAATGTTCACTAACTTAATCTCTCTTTCAAGCGCTCCTTTCATGTGCAAAAATCGAAGGACAAAATCAATGCCATCATCTTAGGGGATGGACGTATACAAGTCCCTAACGTCTATAGTTAAAAAATTTAAACTGTCCTCCATTATTAATGAGTTTAACTTACTTAAGCATGACCACGAGTCTTTACATATCTGTTCCTCACTTATAAGGTATTTTTTCAAAATATTGTCAATTACTTTAGCTAAAGGGTAAGTTACACTCTGGTGGGCATCGACTAAAGACCTCATAGGTAGATCTGATAGGGATTTGTGAATTTTTGATAACCCAAATAAAGATGGAGTCCTTGGGGCTGACATAGTTAAATAGTTTAACATAGATAACTCTATGAGTTGTTCAATGAACAAGTCATTTAAATGTTCTTTAATTCTCCTGTAAGCTGTGTTAAATTCATTTAAACTAGCTTTAATATATGTGTCTGTATTCAACAAGGAATCCATCTTTTGGGTATAGCAATCTTGCCCCATAACAACTAGTCCACCACCTTTGTCGGGTTTAAGTGTTCTTATGGGTAGATGACAAAATTCAATAAAGGCTGCCCAATCATTCTTCTCTACATTTTTAACCTGGTTCCTTTTCTCTATATATAACTTCCTAAAGTCTATTTCACAAATTTTCTTGAATGTAGCTAACAAGGGATGACTAATTGGATTAAAGGTGCTTGGAATATGATATTCCGATACACCAGTTTGTTTTCCTTTAAACAACACTTGCAGGTTTAATTTCCTAATATATTGTTCAAAGTCCAAAATTGTATATACAATATCCATGGTTTTTGTAGGTACAAATGAAAGTCCCTTCGCTAACAACTTGACTATACAAGGTTCAATCTGATAGGGTGCGAAATTATAAATGGTAAAATCACCTTTCTGATTTTTAATTAAAGTTAAAGGGGGAACCAACTGTTCACATTCTTTCAAAATAAATTCCGGTTCAATCAACTAATCCACCACAGTACTGTTTACCTAGGTAGACACAATAGATGGCTCTTCCTGTCTGAAGGGCCTGGGTTCAATCATTATGTGTCTCAAAAGAGCATTAGGAATTTCAATCAAGCCATCATGCAGATTGTGATTATTAGATTGAGTAAATTGAGACACAGTGGAAATCAGCATAGGCTTTACAGTCATTGGTGCAACCGAAGTTGGTGATGAAACTTCCCTATGGTTATCCATTCCAAAATCATCCATACTAGTTGTTGGCCCTATACTAGGAGCCTTTACATAGTGACTCCCAATAAGGTTAACATTGAACATCCCAGCCATTTCCACCATAAAATCTCCCACCACTCCCCTTGTGACTGTTTCACATTCACTAAACTCTTTGTAAGATAGGGCTATGTTGTTTAAACAACCGCTCACTAGGCCATCTGAGATGTTGTTTGAACTCAAGTTATTTCTGTTGTTATTAATAAGATATTCACCCTTGAACCAATCATTTCTTTGTGAGTTTATTATACAGTACGCCATATCCAAACAGCAAGCACTCATTCATTTTGGTGTTTAAAACAGAAACATTTCTACTATTGTTGAAACATTGAACCCTAAAGGGGTCATTACTTACTGAATTTACTAATAAAGGTATCATGTTCAAACAGCAGTCACTCTTACTATTCATTGCAATCACAAATCCCTATCAGAGCCACTTATGATGCCTTTAGTTGATGCCCGCCAGAGTGTAACTTACCCTTTAGCTAAAGTAATTGAAAACATTTTGAAAAAAAATGCCTTATAAGTGAGGAACAGTTATGTAAAGACTGATGGTCATGCTTAAGTAAGTTAAACTCATTAGTATTGGAGGGCAGTTTTAAATTTTTAACTATAGACGTTAGGGACTTGTATACGCCTATACCCTAAGATGATGGTATTGATTTTGTCCTTTGATTTTTGCACATAAAAGGAGCTCTTGAAAGAGAGATTAAGTTAGTGAACATTCTATTGGACATTGTTTTAAAAACAACTATTTCATTTTTGATGACCAACTATATGTACACAAAAATTGGGGTGGCAATGGGGTCCCCATGTGGGGCCAGCTTCACAAATTCAGTAATGGCTCTCTGGGAAAGAGAATGCATTTTTTCCCATAGTCATCTAAAAGGAAAAATTCTTTTCTACACACATTTTTTAGATAGTCTAATTTTGTATAAAGGGAACCTAGAGGAAGCCAAAGGGTTTGTGGAACATCTAAATCATACAACTACATTTCTAAGCTTTACATATACATTTAATACAGAATCCATAGTATACTTAGACATTGAAGTGTTTAAGGACTCACTCCAGGAGAGATTAGCAGCTAGGATCTTTAGGAAAGATACGTTTTCAAATACTTATTTACATTTCAGTAGTTCCCACCCTTACTACCAGAAGAAATCTATAATAAAAGAACAATTGGCCCGAGCGGCAAGGATGGTAACCATTGAAAGTGAATTTATAACAGAATGTAATAGCTAGAGGCTATCTAAGGGAACTTGTGAATGAAATGATGGAAGAAGTGACATATAAAAGAACTAATGGCTTTTACATTCCACTATTACAAGGTAGACCTTTATTACATAATAAGTTAAATAATATTCAGGGAGCTGACAGGTCTCCATTGTCATTTATTTTAACTTATGGTCCTGAAAGTGGACACATTATTTCAATCATTAAGAAAAACTAGGATCTGTTAAGCAATAACTTGGAATTGCATACTTTGTTAGGTCCACAACCGCCTTTTACTTTTAAGAAAGGTATGAATTTGAAAAATTTCTTAGAAATGAAACAACACAAGGTTATTAAGAATCCTGGAATGAGTAAATGTGAATCCTGTAAGTTTTGCAAACATATGAGTATAGGGTACTCATTTAATATCAGGGATCATAGTTATAAGACTTTGTCAGGTAAATATAATTGTAACACTACTTATGTGGTGTATCTTGCTCAGTGCATTTTATGTCCCGCATTCTACGTTGGAAAAACTGATCGTAGACTGCGGGTGTGAGTGCACGAGCATCTTTACAATATTAAGAAAGGCAAGGTGGAAAATGCATTAGCTGCCCATATTAAAACTAACCCACACACAGTTTTAGGTTTAGAGTAATTGACCACATAGCTTGAGAGGTTAGGGGTGGTCCTAGATTTCTATTATTAGAAAAAAGAAAATTGATATGGCAGATTGGTTTAGATGCCTGTCATTTCCCTGGCATTAATGATAATTGCTCTAGTCAATGTTTATTAAAACTGAAAAGTTTTAGATTAACTAGCATAAGTAATCTTTGCATGCATTATGTGATCTTGTTCTTAGTAGTATATTGCATGTTAACAGCTAACCCAGTGTTTTACATACATTAGTAGGGGCGTATACTTTTAATTTTTTGGAGCTAGGTCTAAATTTCTACAGTGTAAATAATATTAGGCACAAGGTGATTTGTATATATTTAAAATATATCTAATTTATTAAAAATTGATTTAGGTATTTTGGAGTGCTTAGATTATTGAAATTATGTATGAAAATTATACATGTAAGGAATTTTGTGCTTGAATTTGTGGTACACCAACTGTTGATTACATTCCTAGTGAGTGTATTCATTTAACTTTAATGTTGTACTAGTTGTTTTAAATGAATGAAGTGTAGAAGTCAGGGACTGTACTTGGTGGATTAATTAACTAATCAATTGTTTAATTGGGGGGGATGGAAGTGCAAACTAGTATATATATATATATATATATATATATATATATATATATATATATACACATATATAAACTGCTGTTGTGCCTGCTGTTTTTGTCTGAAGAAGTCTGGTCATAGAGCCAGATGTAAAGCGCTTAACTTTACAGTGTGGTACTGTGGCTTGTCCATCTTTTATCAATTTTAATTAAAGAGCTGAATAGCTGAAGAGTTTGTTGGTGTTTGAGGTAATCGATACATGCCAGAAATACTTTGGTAAAGTTGTGCTACATTTGGCTAGGCTGAAAATGGCTCTTATGCTGAAAGCCTAGCAACCACTTATGAACCTATGTCAAAATTACATCCTTTAACATTAGAAGTCTAGACACTTCTACAAAGGACATGAGAGTCCAGTGGGTCATACCCCTCAGCTGTCCACATTTTTGCAGAATATTGCAATTTTTGCCTTGTATTTTTGCCACTAAATAATGACATGCATTTGAATTTCCTTTAGAAATGCATGCTAACACAAATCATGTTATTCTAGCAACTTTCTTAGTTTCTAAGAACAATGTTTAACATTTGTCCCTATTTGTGGGCCTTCATCCTCCTATTATTTTAGGCTTTGTCCAGATTTCTTGCTTACAAAGGTTTGCAGTATGGGTTTGGTAAAGAAGCAGTTTGAAAACTGCAGGCTAGATGGGTAAGTAAAGGTTGTTGTCCTCATTTCTTGATGAAGCGGGTCTGCATTTTGATATACACATGTATTTTCTGACCAGATTACAAAGCACTGGTAATACAGGAATGGGAGGTGGCTGCTTTTGCTGCTGGATATGCATATGGCTAAGTTTGTTGTTATATATAGATATGGTCAGATATTGATGCCTGTCATTTCTTAAAGAAATTACAGAAGGTTTGTCCTGGAGGCTGCATCTAATGAAATGTGATTCAAGGGCAGCATTTTAAATTAGTCAAGAATATGGTACAAGAATTAACTGTTCATAATGGACAACACCAGAGAACTCAAAAATGTACGTATATTGATTAATATCACCCTGTGTTGATGTGAGGTATTATACCAGGAGAAGCAGGGCAGTGGATGTCTAAGATATGCCAGCATAGCTAGCTGGAGTTTTGTAAAGAATTATATGTAATTGTATATCAAACCGATTTGTACAGGTGCATATGGTGAAAATGTATTTGCAAAGTTGCTTGTGTTAAAAAATGTACCAACAGTGGGTCCTGCAAGACAGAAAAAAGAAATACATCTGTATGTCAGACTGTATTATAACTGCTGGAATTGATATATTGTAACAGAGGATACTGGAAGAGAATAGGTTAAGCTCAGCCCCAGCTAACTTTTGGAAAAATATCCTGAACTTAAATTACTTAATTTAGTCCATAAAAACTGTATATCACAGGTCTCAATGTAGCCAGAGACAAAAATTCTGTACTAGGAAGCCTTTTATATTATCCTTGGGGGTGCACTATTTGCTACTGTGGAAGGGTGGAAGTTTGAAATTGTTTTATGCCTTACAAATGCTGCAACAGATCTTAGCAAAGCTCTAGGTGTGTAAGGTAACATATCTGTGCTAAATCCTGGCAGCTTCAAGTAAAGTGGGGGGTAGTATGGGAAACAGAAGTCAGATGATCAGATGTATACAATGTCATTCTGTAATCCAGCACAAAAATAATGTTTTAATTCTAGCGGAGACTGAAGTCTCAGGGCAGTCTGTTTTGTAACCTGACATAGAAGGTTCACTCACCTACTTCATTTTGCCTTTCTTTAGTAAGTAACCAGGGAACAGTAGTTCTTTAGATCAGTCAGGAAAATACAGTGAGACTAGTTAAGTACTGTTTTTCTGTATCTGTGTGAATCTATTAATCTGTGTTATTTTAATATTTCCTCTGATTGAAACTCTGGTGTTTATTTAAATATATATTTAGTATTTTAATGTTTGTTTAGTATTTATTATTAAATATATTTAAACTTCTTTTTGTGGGTGGTCTGTTAGAGAATATTTTAACCTTTGAGAGTACTTATATTTATTTGGTGACACTGTGGCCACTCCTGGAAGACTTACTGGTTTGGTCAAACACTACCATTTGTATTAGTATTAATTTCACTCAGAATAATTGGGTACCCTTGTAAGAGCGATAGAGTAGCTGGTTTTGGGCTTTGAAGTGTCTGGTGGCAGTAACTACCTTATAGTCTGGGCAAAGTTTAGCAGAGTGAGTAAATCTGTGCCAGCTTTTCCCAGATGTGTGTGTGTGTGTGTGTGTGTGTGTGTGTGTGTGTGTGTGTGTGTGTGTGTGTGTGTGTGTGTGTGTGTGTGTGTGTGTGTGTGTGTGTGTGTTTGTGTGTGTGCACAAATCAAATCACAAAGAATGTGTGTGAGCTACTTGGAGCATGGACATAGAGCACTGGTTTTACAGACAGGGTGTTAGAGGACTTGGCTTGGACACTCGGCTGAGGATTCAGCTATACACCTGTACCAGTGGACAGTCTTATTGGACACCTGGAGAGAGGGAAAGGGAAACCCAGACCCCAGACTGAGTGTATTCCCTGTGTGCTAAGGGAAATTGTGCTTGATGCAGAGAACTGCATCTCGAAACACTGGGTGTATCTATTTTTCTTCCAAATGAATGGCGCTCACCTGTGTCAGTGGTGAGGATTCAGGCTCCTTGTTTAATGGCCCAGAGAGGGTATGTCACACACCCTATCAGCAGGTCTTTAGAAGGAGCAGCACAGCTACAATATAGTTGACAAATTCAACCCAGTTGAATCATTTGGATTTTTTTATTGTCTCAGTCTTTAGGCTGGAAGTGTGCAGATGCAAAGATTGAGTACTCTCTTCTTCTAGATAAATTCCAGTGTCTGTATTGTTGTCTTTGCATGATGATGCATGAATGAGTCATAAGGTTCTGGTCCTGGACCTAGTAGTGTTTAATCAGACTATATTAGGACTGAACGATGGAAGAGTTTGATGGTTGCAGAATGACATTAAACATAGGATTGTCTAAGAGGGGGGATCTCTGCTGAGTTGAGATTGGTGCATGAAAAGTACTTCTGATGGTTGCATTGATTACTACTGGGTCATGGTCATTTCTAAGAACACAGAAATTGAGTGAGCTGAAAAGATTAGATAGAGAACTGCTTCTTCTGCTGAAACATCCTCTGTAGTGCAAGGTGTGACAGGCAACTTGTGAGCACAAAGTCAAATTCCTGAAACAAAGGAAGATATGTTGGATGTTGAGTCCTTTCTCATGGCTACTCATCAGCTATGTGGCACAATCTGTGCAGTGTATTAAAAATATGTGCTGCCTTGTGAATATCAAAGAAGTCTACTACCCTGATTTCCATAAAACTCAGGTTAAAGCCTATATTCTGTCATGCATCAACACATAGATCTAACAATCCTTTCCCAGCTATTTCTTCCTCCAGTATTACTCTACAGAATTTTTGGAGAAGCTTATGTAGACCATGTGGACCACCTTCTGGATTTCTGACAAGAAAATTAGTCTCTCTGGTACCTGCGTCTTCTGCTGTGACAGTCCATATCTCTAATCCACTGGAGCCAACTATTCACATCTGCCTTATAGTGATGCAGTCTGATGTCTACCCCTTGAGTAAATTTCCCTATAGAACCTCCTAAACATTTCCAGTATGGCTAAGGAGCTGAAGACCAGGCTATTGCCTGAACAGTGCATAGACAACACCGAGCATTAAAAGACCACTTACTATTTGAAATCCTTTGTTTAGAATACTAGAACACAAAGAGGACACTTATACTGAATAAAATTTAATATTAGTCATAATTTGAAAAGTGACATTTTCACATCTAACTTAAACATAGCCAATCAACTGATGCCTTAATTAAGGAGCTGAATTACTACATAAATATGGCCCTCAAGTTTCAACATGGGATCCAGTGCTTGAAGCTTCTTGATGGACAATATGCCATTAGCCTGTCCACCAGACCTACGAAACCGATGACCATATGAAATCTGTTTAATGTAACATACATTTCAGCTGTTTTGATTGTATATTATGGAAAGGGGTCTACTTTAATTAAACGAAAGCGGAAACCGTTGAATATGAATCCGTCGACACATAAACAGTGAAACGTGATAACATTGAACATGCAAAACCGCAAAATTTAAACATCACAACCACAATAGTCGGCCAACCCTTCCACCTGTAACATACTACCTACGCAAACACAACAACAAAAAACCTATACATGCATACACTAACCAAAACCCTACTACTAACCCTAAATTAAAGCACCAAAACCCCACTTGTAACCCTACACTAAACCCCGCATACACAACTATCTATGCACTATCCTTAACCCCTCCCTAACCCTAAGGTCCATAGCTACCGCACACTTACCCTACAGAACTATACCCACATAAAGTAAATATTCCACACACATACACTTAACAAAACCCTGCACTAAACCTTACATACATTACCTATCTATGCACTTACCTTAACCTGCACCCTAACCCTAAGGTCCATAACTATTGCACACTTACCTTACTGAGCTATACTGCAGACTGGCCAACTATGACAATTCGACATTTCCGATTTCGCTATTTAGTGCGTTTGATGTTTTTGCGTTTCACTGTTTATGTGTCAACGGATTCGTATTCGATGGATTCCACTTTTGTTTAATTAAAGTAGACCCTATGGAAAGACTATTGAAATTTCTGCCACACGAAGCTAGTATAATTACAGAAGTTTGACTGTAGATCAAAACCCAAGTAAAATAATAAAAATCCCAAGTAAAGAAAGCACCATGAAGATGAACAGATGCAACAGAGTGAAACCATCAAGGCTAGTCCTTTTATACCATAATTCATTAACCATAATAAGAAAGAATTAGGTTTAAATTAATCAATTAACTTCCCCTAATATACAATCTCAGCCTTTAAATGCAGATAGCATATATACAGCTCATAATATATTTCTCCTTTCTCCTTTCTTACAGTTTCTCAACTAAATAATCAAATAAATAATAATAATAAAACAGGTAGTGAAATTTTCTTCTTGCATCTGATGAAGTCTCTGTGATAAAAAAAGATGAAAACGTGGTGATTTCAGTTAACCATTAATGTATGTGGATGGTTTTATGCTTTTTACATTAAAGTGAGTGTTAATCCAAAAATATTTCAAATGGGGCACTTACTTGTTCTTCTTCATGGTGCTTTCTTTACTTTGGACTTATAAGTTCCATTTAAGCACCGTCTCTACGTAGTTTACTGTTTGTTGGTAAAATAATAAAATGTTTAATAATTTTAAAATGCCATAATATAATTAGTTTCTGTATACCAATAAGACACATATCTGTTCATTATGCAGTATTCAGTCAACATGTTTCTACTATAGTCAAATACATAACTAAGTTAGCTTTAGAATAGTAATCTTAATATTAAACTTTAGTTGGTGAATAAATATGACAAGTAGCAAAGTATCTAATGAGCAGTCCTGTTTTATGGAACTGGCAGCAAAATCTGCTGCAAATAAACATATACCTCTTCCTGTGGCTATGATTGGCCATATTATAGGTTACAGTGTGAAATAATGTCATTGACACCATCATATTTTAATATTGGATATAGATGCAAACATAATCAAAATAAAAAAAAAAAAATAATAGCTTAACAAAGAATCAAAAACACTAAATGCTGTGACTGCAAATACCAGTACTAATTAAATTGGTAATTTATGCAGAAGATGCATAGACAGGCAGCTCCATTGCCATACAAAGATGCAGCCCTGACTTTGGACCAGGCGACACTTGTTTAGTAAGTTGTTTAAACAAACTTGTTGGTGCTGTCCGGTAGGTGTGGAGTGATGTGTTTTTTGCCTGCTCACCTCTCTTTGGTTGGGGGGTGTAGGGGAGAATGTATTGGAGGAGGCAGCACTGCACTAGGTAGCCACACCAGAGACCTAAGTTTAGACTTGTAGCTGAGCTAGGCATGCAGGTACATTTGGAAGGATTTTCTATCCTTGGACCTGGTACAGGGTGTCCTTAGCTCATAACCTTATTAAAGCTAGTAGTCAATAAAACACTAAGCATTCAAGGGGCTCGGGGAGTAACTGACCACTTCTGCTTGTTGCTATGGTCTCTGTGTGACCCCTCACTTCCCATGTAACATTTGATCCTTAGCTGTCTGGGAACTTGGTTTGATGATTGTCACTTGCTATTTAACTGGCTAATTGCTTTTCATGGGTTAGGGAGTGTGGGCTTGTGAGTCATTTCTCAGTGGAAGAAGTGCATCCCCAGTATGAACTTCTCATCAGTGAAATGTTTGATGAAACACTGATAATATGGACTGATGCAATAGAGGTAACAGGATTAGTAACAGTGATCTATTGGCATGGAAAGAGACTGAGTATACTTTGCTTACATTAAATGTTGAACTAATTTTCTGGACAGGAATTCACTGTTGAAGGTGAAGATCTGTGTGTCATATCTACTCGCATCAGAATGGACGGATTTCAGTGTTTCACAGAAAATAACCCAGTATGTTCCACTGTATGAAGTGTCAGTTTCTCACAGATTTGAAGGCATAATATGTTGATTTATTTTTCAAAAGGACGGAAGAGTAACTAAATCCTAACTATAGGCAGTCATTAGATATTTTAGCTCACATAATTATCTCTTACAACCAACCTTGAATGTATCCATGGCTAATTATTTGTGTGATATTTGAATGCTATAATTTGCACTCCTTGTATTTTACAGCTGTCTTGTACATGGATTTACATGAATGCATCTTATTGCTTGTACTTGTATAATCTGGTGTTTATAAGAATGTATTCTTGTATTTTGTAACTGGAGCTTTTCTCCTGGTGTCTCCACTGAAAAAGGGTTTCTACCCAGTTGGACTAACCCAGTCAACAAATGACAAACAAATAAATAAAGAGTAATAAAGATTTTTTATGGTAATCTCCAGGGCTGACCATCAACTCCTATCTTTTCGCCTACCCAAGAACTTGTTTGTTTCCTGGGTGAGAGCCCATCATACTATTAATTTAGTAGAGTAAATTCAGGATGCGAGACATCAGCCACATAATGGGAGATTGAGGATCTTAGATTAATCTCTATCATTCCCAGTACATGGCCATTCATGTTCAAGAAGACTGCGTATAATGGGCTTTTGCAAAGTAGAATCCACATCTCTGAGTTCAGTGGTATCAGTTGGCCGTTCCTCCCTTGTAGGCTGCAATATATTGGTAATAGTCAGTTCTTTGTCCCTCTATGCCAACATAGCTAGTACAGAAGAGTAATGAAGACTGAAAATCTGTAGATCTGGTATGTCTTACTGGCACCAAAAGTTACTGTACAGTTTGAAAAAAGAGATAGGTATATTTGCAGACAGCAGAGTGAGTGATATGTCAACTGAATTGCAGATTATATGAAATTGAACTAATCTGGTCTGAAAACAAGACAAGTCACACTGGGATGGTTCTGTGGCACAGATGGACTGACTAAGATTTGGCATCTATGTTTTTTTTTCACTGATATATCATTGTTTTTGTACTACTTCACTTTTACCTTATTGTGTGTGTGTGTGTGTGTGTGTGTGTGTGTGTGTGTGTGTGTGTGTGTGCGCGCGTCTGGGCATGTGTGCATGTGTGTTTGTGTGCGTGTGTGTGTTTGTGTGTGCATGTGTGTGTACATCTGTGTTAGTGTGCCTGTGTGTGTGTATGTGCCTCTGTGTGCATGTGTCTCTGTGTATGTGTCTGAGTGTGTGCGCGTGTGTGCGTGTGAGCATGTGCATGTGTGTGCGCGCATGCGTGTGTGTGTGTGTGCGTTTGTGCGTGTGTGCATGTGTGCATGTGAGCGTGTGCGTGTGTGTGTGTGTGTGTGTGTGTGTGTGCGTGCGTCTGCGTGTGTGTGTGTATGTGTGTGTATGTGTGTGTGTGTGTGTATGTACGTGTGCGTGTGTGTGTACATCTGTGTTAGTGTGCCTGTGTGTGTATGTGCCTCTGTGTGCATGTGTCTCTGTGTATGTGTCTGAGTGTGTGCGCGTGTGTGCGTGTGAGCATGTGCGTGCTTGTGTGTGTGTGCGCGCGCACGTGTGTGTGTGCGTGTGCATCTGTGTTAGTGTGCCTGTGTGTGTCTGTGCGTCTGTGTGCGTGTCTATACATGTTTGCTTCTCTTTACGTTCTTCTGTACATTTGTTGTATTATACAACATGGGCTGAGCCTGCTGTTGCTCAGACTTCATCAGTGCTCTACTCTCATAAACAGACAAAAATAAATAAAAACATGAGGCATTACAATATATACTTGATCTGTTTGTATGGGGTACTGGACTTCAGATATTTTCTTATCAGAGATGATTGAAGTTAGATGTGCCATTTTTCAGGTCAAGTAACTTGAAGGGTTTATTGGTAGCTGGTTAATATGGTAGCACATTCATCTTTTTCAACACAACATTCAAATCCCAGAATGGATTCACCTTTTTTCTTATGTTGTGGTTTGAGGTAAAAAATACCCTTCAGGAACAGTTTAACTGTAGGTTTAAAAGCTAAGGGAGTTTCATACAAAGGCATGCTGATATGGCTGACAAGTTCACTTTCATAGAGGCATAGGCTAGCCTAGTATCAAACACCCTGGAATTATGCTGTAGAACCATAAAAAACGTGTACTGCTTTGGAGTCTTGGTTCTTCTTTTGGCACCAAAAGGAGAAGGTCTTCCATTTAGTGAAGTAAGATTTCCTTCTACTCCTCTTCTTATCTTCACACATAATATTTAGCATTTCCTCAGTGAAATGCTGTACTAAGAGCAATAGTGTCATATTATCCATGTTGCTAGTCTGAGTGTCTTGAGTATACCAAGGGCTGATTCCACCATGACAAACTCACATGCTGAGGCAGGAGAAAGGGGTCTTCTTTTGATATCATCAAACAGAAGACAGAATCAGTGCTGCCAAAGCCAAAGGAAAGCTATTAGTATCATTTTTGGCCTGTCCTTCCCTTATTTCTGAAACAGCATGGGTGCATTAAAATGGGGGATTGCTTGCTAAAATAGACCTGCCCCTTTCAAAGAGAAGGCATTGGCTTACCAAGCCTAGTTGTGTGGTCCTCTGGAGCAGAATTTCTTCAGCTGACTGTTGCTCAAAGAATCAAAGATGTGCATCTATGGTACATTCCCAGCTGTATATAAGGTCCAGAAAGCCATCCTTGTTTAGCATTACATTAAGGAGATCTTCTGAGGTCCCACTTAATTAATTTGTTAGAGAGTTTTGTTGGGAATGCATGTGCAAAGTACTCAAGATCATGTCTGACACCTGGCCATTACCATGCTTACATAGCTAACCTGCATAGTGAGCAAGAATGAATAGGCCATCTTTGTAGTCAGGAAGTCCTTCTACGTGGCACACCTCATCATAGAAGGGTTCTCATCCAGGAAAAAAGAGGTCATTGTTCCCCTCTATTCGACACTCATTAGACCCATTATAGAATACAATGCCCCTTTTGGAATGTACCTCACAAAACATCTGCAGCAGCTGGAAAGGCCACAGAAGTACCTCACAAAGGGGATTACTGGCCTCAAACAAATGCCCTACACTGACCACCTCAAAAAACTCCAGCTTTACTTGGTAGCATATCGCCTATTCTGAGGTGATCTCTGCCTAACATATAAAGCTATGTCAGACCCAGAGCTGTTGGACATGCTACACCTAAAGAAATCCCAATCCCTCTGAGCTACACGCTCTAGGGACCTAAACCTTGTCACCACAATAAACAGGACATGCTGGAGGGATAGTTTCCTGTCCCAGAGACTTGCCATACTCTGGAATAGGCTACCCATCTATGTCAAGCAAAGTTCTTCATTAGCACTCTTCAAGAAAAATCTTGATGAGTGGATGGGAAATAGGAAATACACCCCGGGGATCACTTCTGTGTCTCTGCTCAACAGTGGCATAGGAAAATAACTTTTTTGGGTGGTGTAAGCCAGGGAACCTTGTTGGCTAGGCTTACATAGGCCCTTGAGCTGATAGCCTAGTACCTACCTTTGAACCTATGAACCTATGTTTTACATGCCAAATAACTTTTGTGTTGCCTGTCATAATATGCAATATTCTAGTTTCCAAATGATTTGACAGACTTGAGTGATAGAATTAATACCATTATTTCTTTTAGGGTCTTTACTTGCTGCCTCAGGTGCCGTGCACTGCAAGGTCCATTTTATGCACCCTCAAGCTGTGATTGAGGCACCTGTAATCAAGACTTATTTTGGGGGGTGGTTGTTTGAAGGGCTCCCCTTTATTTTTGCAGAAAAGTATTGGGGTGGCACATTCTAGAGACTGGATGTGTCATTGTCTAATATTCTTTAGGTACCACTGGAGCTTCATCATGTGAGACCTTGCTAAGACACCATGCAAATTGATGAAGCGAAGCATCCTGATATCTTCAAGAGGTCTCTTGGAGAGGTGATTGTCTCTGGTGCCATCTCCTGAAAGAACTTGGATAGGACTTACACTTTCTCCTTTGGAACTTGTGATATTCAGTAATACCCCTAGGAAAACCACTGACCTGGTGGGTTATATTTGAATAGGTTGTGATACAAGCCCAAAGGACAGTGTCTTACAAGTGACTGGGAGCTGGAAGTACTGTAGGTTTACATTAGAACAAGAACACTCATCCATCGACTCAAACCTTCTGGAATACCTCTCCTTCTGTGTCTGTGGAATAAGAGTCTCTTTTAGAAGTGATCTCTCTTTCTCTCTTCCTTTGCTGAGAGAGGACTGCTGATGCAGATGTTCAGTCTGATTTCTGCCTCTGGGTTATTAATAAAATGAAGAAAATTCTATGCCAACTTGAACTATGGTTAACTGGGATGCTGAAAGTTGAATGGGTGAAAGGACCTGCTATGTGGTAGCAACTAAGAACAGGAGGACATGACAGGAGCTGGAGGGAGCAGGATAGGAGGTTAGAAGTGCAGTGGTGCATGACTCGCCCATTCTGGAGAAAAATGGCTCGGCTCACCACTTTGCTGACCCCAGATGGAGCTATGGGTGGTGCAGTCTGTAGAGTCCATGCCAGAGGGATGTACTACTGTGGAGTAACTCATGAGGCAGCTGCACAAGGAAGATCACATGTTCCTCTTCCATAGACTGGCAGTACTAGCATCTTTCAGAAACCACAATGAGATGTTAGGAGCCCCAGGTTCTGCTGGAAGACATTACTATCTGCTTGGATAATAACTATGTGATTGTCTCTTGCCTCACATGGGACTGAATGGGCTGGTGTCTCTGTGAAGGAACAAATGGGATAACTGGTCACAGTATACTGATGGTTGACAGCCAGGGGCATTGCAGAAAGAAAAATAGAAAGAAAAATGTTCAGACATGATAATCCCCCTGGGAGTATAGCCAATTACCTGAAAGAGAGAAAGAGAGAGACAGACAGACAGAGAGATAGACATTTATGCATCTTTTGGCTTTAAATTTTTAATATTATCTGTTATAACACTATAACTGTATTTTTGTAATTTAAACCTGACATATAATCATAACTTAAATTTTCTTTTCCATGTTATCTTACACTGTTTGGGACAAGACTGAAAGTAAATTTTCCTCTGTACTGCTACCTGTTGCATTAATTGTGTCTATTTATAGCCAATATCCTACATGACCATACTAATTAAAGAGGCTAAACATGAATCATGTTTCCCTTTCCCTTCAGTTATATCTTGCTCTTTCCCAAATAGTGCCTTGTTCTATGGAAGAAAAAAAAAACTGTGGACACAGTTTGATAGGGAACATCAGGCAGGGGATGTGTAACTATTATCTATTCTCTGTAGCAGGAACATCAGACAGGGGATGCGTAACTATACTCTGTAACACAGTAGTGTATGCTGAAGTCTTGATACTGTGCAGGTGACATGCAAGTGTGTGTGCGTGTGTGCGTGCGCGTGTGTGTGTGTGCATCTGTGTTAGTGTGCCTGTGTGTGTATGTGCCTCTGTGTGCGTCGGTCTATGTGTGTGTGTGTGTGTGTGTGTGTGTGTGTGTCTGTCAGTGTGTGTTTGTGTGTGTCTTGTTGAGAGAGCATGTATAACATGCATTTTTGCAGCTATGCAGATGTACCTTTCACTTGATATTTTAAAAATGCTTCTAAATTACCAGTGTTTAAATCATTTAGTGGTATTTTAAAAAAAGCACATGGCAAAAATGAGTGCCATAGCTTTAGGGTGTGTCATGCTACCTAAATGACCATTTATATATGCTTTAGTATATGAACTGATTGCTTCACCATACTGCTCCATATTATAGTAGGTATACATAGTGCAGTATAAATTACTGAATGATGCTCTTGCCCATTAAGAATCTTGCAAAGGGTTACACCAATTATTTTGAATAAACAGACACCTATACTGATACAGTGCAGCTGGTTACATAACATACAGGGATGAAGACATGGCTTCACCTCAGATGACCCAGCTTCGATTTGTGGTGTGGTGACTGGTAGACTAAAGTAAAAGGAAAGAGTAGTATGATGTGCCCAGGATAGGGAAGTGGTCTGCCATGCTGTGCTACAGCTAACTAGTGCTGACCTCATGTGATATAGCAATAGAAGATACCAGAAATGAGCTTGAGGATCCCTAGCTTGCCAATGATTAATGCCCACTGCATCTGGGGTTTAGTGACAGAATGCATGCAAACAAGCACTTACTTTGTGCCCGGCATTGCAGGTCCCTACTTTGGCAGGGAGGCATCTGTCAGCATTGGGGGAGGAAATAGGATTAAAGTACTCCAGCAACCTGACTGATGGCTTAGCAATGTGTGACTGTCACCCCTCTACATCAGCAGCCATTGTGATAAGGGAAAGAAAGAGTGATCACTTAGCAGAGAGATACTAATGGCTGGCGAGGTAGGTCAAGGAAAAACATATATTTATTACATTGTCATTTTACTGTTCCTGCTTGTAAAGTTAATGTCAACATCTGTTACATTTGAAGCAGTAGTGTAGAATCTTTTCTGGTGTGTTTCTGTTTAAATAATGTTGTTCAAGGCTTAAGAGGTTTTCTAATATCATGTGCATACATCAAAAATGAATTCTGCAAAGGTGATAATCTTATTTATTAGACATTGGTCTGTAATATTTTATGGCTCCTCTGTTGACTAGCAAATCTGAGTATTATGTAATCAAGAATGAAAAAGTCGAGAAATACGCATGAGACACTTGTGCCACACTTATCTACCTTTATTTTAAATTAATATTGTTAAATCATTGTAATTGCGCCTTGGCATAAATAATAAAATTTTAATGGCATGCATAGCAACATTTATTTATTTATTTAACATTTGTTTACTGGGAAAGTCTAACTAGGACAGAGATCATTTTCAACAGATGCCCACGAAGAAATGCTTCAGACACGTCTTTAGAATGTGGGAGGAAACCAATGCATCCGGAGGAAACCCACGTGAATGCAGGGAGGACATGCAGACTCCACACAGAAGGCACCCCAGCCGAGAATTGAACTGGAGAATCCTTTGCTGTGAGGTACCACTGCTAAATGCTGCACCACTGTGCCACATGTCAAAGTGTAATTTAGCATTTTATGCACATTAATAATGAAATTTTAGCCTTCCCTTCCAATATTTACTGGACATTGAAACAGTCTTAGTTCATGAAATTCTGGTCATGGCAGACTGATTGCAATAATGAAGTGTGATCGTTCCCCGCCTGTAAACCTGGTTGTGAATGTTTACCTTTAGCAGCATACTGTATTACTCTGTGTAGGTGGCTTTGTCAGGAAATAATCCCCTGGCCCATAAAGAACTAACTGAAATAATAGCCAGACAACTTTCTGTAAAGCAAAGGCATGATGAGTGTTAGGCAAGAGTTGCAGTCAAATTGTTAACCTTTTCAATGTAAATTGCATATTTATTTATAAAAGTGAAATGCTTTACAGCATGTTGATAACTAATTTACATTATTAAATAATCTCAACCTTTTTAGAGGTGTTTTTATACCAATGTAGATTTTAGAACTACTTTTATGCAGGAGTTCTGTTTTTCAGGACTGATTCCGGCTTTTGTTAATTTGTGACATGTCATTTTTTTGTGTGTGCTATGTTTTGACTAACCTTTTGCTATAAAGGCTGGCATACTTAACCCTTGCATGCCCACTGCTGGCTGGGCTTCTCTCTCTCTTTGTCTCTCCCCTTTCCCCGCAGAATAAGCATAGGCAATTAGATCTGCTTGTGGCTGGCTGTGCCGTTGGAGTTGGTTGCTGCTTCGCCGCCCCCATTGGAGGCAAGTTTTTTTTTAATTTATTTTTGTTAAGAAAAAAAAAACATCTGATTTTACAAAGGTCTTAGCATTATAGATGTTGTATTCCAAGCCAGATATCTGCATTGTAACATAATTATAACAGAAGTTCTCTGTTAGTAGAAATCATTTACATTCTAAACAGACACTGAACAAAAGCATTATCAGAACTTAAAATCATGTTTAATCACAACCTGCTATTATAATCATGTTCTGTGATTTAATTTAGAAGCTCAATGTAATGTTTTAAATGCTGCTAAACTAGTAATAAAGCCTTGAATCATAAGGGGATGAAAATGCTAATTGTGGTTAAGGCACAAAATGTCTGTTAAGTACATAATGCTGAATCAAAACAATAAAGGAACAGGGTGTATTTTTTGGGGGGGGCAGTAGAAAGTAAAGGCAAGAAATGATCATTTCTGAATTACTGTATATCAGAAACATAGTCATTAAAGCTGTACAGTCTAGGCTGTAGTCATTAAAGCTGTACAGTCTAGGCTATAAAATGTCTGGTGGTATCACATGACTAGAGAATGATTCCTGTGCAGATACATAGGCCTCGAAAGTCATGCAGTGACAAGCTTGCTGTTTTCATTTTGGTGCAAGGAAATTTTATAGAATCCAGTGGCTTACCAGAAAACTGATTTCCTGTGGGTGAATAACAGTATTGAGTAAAGTAACGGAGGTCTTTCCATTCAGCTTGATCCCCCTTATAAACAAAAAGAGAGTGCTGCGTTATTGCCACACACTTGGACTTCAGCCAGACCTTTTACATTATTCTTTATAGGAGATGACCTAGAAAGCCTAGGGTATGAAAAGGCAACAACTAGTAGATTGACTCTGTTTATTTGTGAGACAAGTCATATTTAATGTATTTCTTTTTGATTATCATATCAGTGTTGGAAAGCAGGACCAGGCCATTTAACAATTGCCTAGTGACTGTTATGGTGGCCAGTATTACATGAACTAATCTCCATCTTAGTGAATCTTAAAAGATGACAAAAATAATGCAAAAATGTGCAAATGTATACTTGATGTGTGTGTGTCTCTGTGCATGCATGCATGCGCGTGTGCCTAAGTGTGTGCATACTTGCACGTTTGTCTTCGGTGTGTGTGTGTGTGTGTGTGTGTGTGTGTGTGTGTGTGTGTGTGTGTGTGTGCGCGCGCATTTGTGTGTATGTGATGGGGCTAATGCAGGAATTCAGCAAGAATGTATATTTTAAGGATTAGTGGCAGGTGGACCACTGAGAATCTGGGTGTTAAAGATATCTCTCAGGAGAAAAATGGAACAATGGGAATACCCTGTGATGAATGCCAACACAATGGTTGGAAGTATAGGTAGGGGTCTAGAGTCTGAAGATGCTGTCCTCATCTTCCCGTTGAAAAGACATTTGATATGCCCATATTTTGAGTACTGTGCCTAGTTTTGGTGACTGTACAGATAACAGAAAATATACCTGTTTGAGCACAAAGAGTGCAAATATAGAAACATAAATGAGGATTAAGAAATGGAGAAATGAGGAGATATTCTAACAGTAGATCATATGGAGAGTGGATAAGTGCAAGTTGAGTACGATGTGTACACATTTGTCAATTAAGCCACAGATGGGAAAGTTAGAATTGTTGATTAGGAACATGAGAAGGAGAGTAGACATGGATAACAACTATAACAGCACATTTTAAGGCATACTGGAGAAAATACTCCTCACAGACTTAACAGTGTTCTGGAATATCTTACTGAGGATACCAGTGGAGCTTAGTTCAGCAATGAATTAAAAAGTTAACTGTGATAGATGGAAGATGGTTCATAGGTTCATAGGTTCATAGGTTCATACTAGGCTATCTGCCCGAGGGCATTTACAAGCCTAGCCCATTGTTTTGTGGCTTACGCCACCCCTTTAGTATGGGGAACTATACCCATTATTTTGCTGTGCCTCTGTCGAGCAGTGACACTGAGGTAATCCCTGGGGTATATCTGCGATCTCCCATCCATTGGTCAAGATTTCTCTTGAACAAGGCCAGTGAGGTGCTCTGCCTCACATGTACCGGGATTTTGTTCCACAGCATAGGGAGTCTTTGGGTGATGAATCTATCCCTCCAGCACGTCCTATTAATAGCCGTGTCGAGGTTTAAGTCTCCCACCCTTGTGTCTCTGATGGATCTAGATTTTTTGAGGTGAAGCATATTCATCAAATCTAGGTTTGACATGGCCTTGTATGTTAGGCAAAGGTCACCTCTGAGCAAGCGGTGGCGACTGAATAGAGCTGGAGTTCTTTCAGTCGGGCAGCATAGGACAGATTTTTGAGACCCTTTATCCTTTTGGTGAGGAACTTTTGTGGCCTCTCCAGCTGCTGCAAGTGTCGGGTCAGATACATTCCGAATGGGGCATTGTACTCAATCATTGGTCTGATGAGTGATGAGTAAAGGAGACTATGACCTCCCTTGATCTAGATGAGAATCCCTTCATGATAAGGTGGGCAATGTAGATGGTCTTCCTAACTACTTTAGCTACATGGGTGTCGAATGACAGACTACTATCAACCTGGGTCCCCAGGTCCCTGATAACTTCTTCTGTGCTCAGTGGATTGCCACCTATTTGGTAGCTAGGGGTAACCTTGTTTTTCCCGAAGGGTATGACTATGCATTTTTTGGCATTTAACTTTAGGCCGTGGCTCTGGCACCAGTTATCCATTTCTGTGAGACCCTTCTGAAGGATATCTGTGTCAGATGTGTTTTCTACTATGGCCCAGTTTGCAGTCATCTGCAAACTTTGTCAGCCATAACCCTCCTGTGTTTGCTTGTACTTGGAAAAGTAGATGCCAAACAAGAGTGGTCCCAGGACTGAGCCCTGTGGGACACCACTTGTGACAGGCTTTGAGTCTGACATGGCGCCAGCAACTCTGACCCTGTGGGTTCTGTCACTCAGCCAGTTTGCAACCCATCTTGTGATGTATGGGTTAACATTTAAGCTGATGAGTTTTTCAATGATACCCAAGTGGGGTATTGTATCGAAGGCCTTAGCCAGATCGAGGTAGGCTGTATGGACTGCCTTTCCCTCATCAATGGCTTTGGTGACTGTTTCAAAAAGTCAACCAAGTTTAAAAGGCATGATCTGCCTTTGACAAAGCCAAACTGGGTTGGATCCAAAGTCTGCAAATTCCCTATGTCTTTATTTATGAGGTCCATTATGATCCTCTCCATGGCTTTGCAGATAAGGCTTGTCAAGCTAATGGGCGGTAATTTCCAGGGTCGGTGGAGGCACCGCCTTTGTGAAGTGGGACCACAGTTGCAGTGCGCCACTCCTGGGTGCGTATCCAGAGGTAAGACTTTGATTAAACAGCTGTCCTAGCTGTGGGTTTAATTCCTCATTGAGTTCGTGGAGCACACAGCCGGGGACACCATCAGGTCCCATGGATGCTGTGTTTTTTGCTTTGGAGGGAGCAGTTCTCACTTGGGCGCTGGAGATGTTTGTGGGCCTGCAAACGTTTGGTTCAGATATCTCTACTTTTGGGGAGAAGTTTGCACTGAACCTGTCAGCCAGTATGTTGGCAATGTCTGTAGGATCAGTAATCTTCACATCATTTTGAACTAGTTCTGAGCATATCTGGGAGTTTCCTCCCAGGTTTCTGACATAGCTAAAGAAGGCCTTATGATTGTCTTTTGAGTCTTTAGCTATTTTTCTCTCGAAATTTGCTTTGGATGATTTTATGAGAGCTCTTAGTTTTTTACTTATAGTGATCAAGGGTGTCTTACCTTTTAAGGATTTTGCTCTATCTTGTAGTAGCTTCCTCCTTTTGTTGTAGAGTTTGTTTATGGCTGGGGTCCACCAGACTGGACGCTTGCCTTTGGTACAAAGAGTCTTTGTTTTGCTTGGGATTGCCTTATCCATGCAGTCCTGCAGGTGCTGGTAGAAGGCATTTGTAAGTGATTCAGCGGTTTGAGTACTGTATGGTATGGGGCAAGAGTGGGACAAATGTAGTTGCACAGGGATGAGTCACAACAAATAAACAAACATGACCGACCATATGTCTGCTGTTGTTCCCTATTAATTCAGTAGGTCTTATTTTGTAATCATGTGTCAAAGATAGTAAGAAAACCACTCTATATTACTCATAGGATCATAGGAAGTTACTTGGCTATTGGCCCTGAGGCCTTTACAAGGCTAGCCAAGAATTTAGCCTATGTTCCAACAAGTCAGCACCCTATGCCAATGACCAGCAGGGACATAGGTGGAATCCCAGGGGAGTATTTTCTGTTCCCCATCCAGTTATCCAGGTTGCGCTTAAAAATGGTTAATGAGGTACTCTGCTTTATGTGGAGAGGGAGTCTATTCCACAAAAGGGAGAGTCTCTGGGACACAAATCTGTCCTGCCTACAAGTCCTATTGATGTCACAGACCAGGTTGAGGTCACACATGCAGGTTACTCGAGTGGAGCTTGACTTGCAGATATTCAGCAGTCCTATCAGAGCGAGGACTGAGATTGCTTTGTATGCCAGACTAGTTCAATTTCATCCATGAGAACTGTGAGTCCCTACTAGGCAACATTACTAAACCAATGTACATAAGATATATTACCACTTTTTTATATATTCTAATTGTTTTCTAACTTCTTGTGTAACCTTTTGTATGTTTGACTATGTGGAGCTTTTCTCCCCGGGCTTCCACTGAAAATGAACATGTATCCAGTCGGACTATCCCAGTAAACAAATGTAAAATAAATAAATAAATATTATGAGGCCTATGGCCTTTTAGATCAGGCTAGTTAGGCTGATGGGTCTATAATTTCCTGAATTGGTGGATGCTACACCTTTGTGCAAAGGGATGACAGTAGCTGTCCTCCACTTGGATGGGATGAAGCCGGTACTCAGCCTTTGGTTGAATAGGGTGCTTAATGGTGCTGCAGGTTCCTGCTTGAGTTCATGTAGGATGCAGCCTGGGATGTTATCAGGTCCCATTGAGGCTATTAAAGGCCTGGCATCTAGGTCCAGGGAGGTCATCACGCCATTGTACTCAGCCCTCGTCAGGTCCCATTGAGGCTATTAAAGGCCTGGCATCTAGGTCCAGGGAGGTCATCACGCCATTGTATTCAGCCCTTGTCAGGTCCCATTAAGGCTATTAAAGGCCTGGCATCTAGGTCCAGGTAGGTCATCACGCCATTGTATTCAGCCCTCGTCAGACTCATTATTGAGGATAATGCCCCCTTCAGTATGTACCTGACCAAGGAAATGCAACAACTGCAATGTAGACAGAGCTTCTTCATAAAAAGAATACAGGGCCTAAGCACAATGTCCAGTACAGATCACCTCAATGCCCCATTTCTACACCCTGTTTCCTATAGACTGCTGAGAGGTGATCTAAGTCTGGCATTCAAGGCATCCTTGGATCCCACTTTGATGGACCTTTTGCATGAACAGCATCAGGAAGATGAGATCTAAGGATCTAAACTTGACATAAATAGGACATGTTGGAAGGGCAGGTATGTACCAATAACCTCTAATGCACAATAACTCATGTTACATTTTGCAGGTTCATAGGTGTTCCCTAGGCTATTGACCACAAGGGCCTTTTTAAGCCTAGCCATGCATCCCAAATCTCTGATGAGTTTTGGTACCCTTGATAAGTGTAAGCAGGGGCTTGGTTTGGGAGATGAACCATTTACTGGCTGCCTGTGTCCATTAGAGACATAAGTGCCAAACCAGGGATGAATTGGGTTAGGGAGGAACTCTACTTCACATGGATGGGAAGTCTGTTCCAGAGAAGGGGTAGACTCTGGGATACATATCTGTCTTTCAAGCAGGTCCTATTTATATCACAGAAAAGGTTTAAGTCTTTAGAATGGGTAATTCTAGTGCTGTTGGTTTTGCGGATATGTGGGAGGTCCATCAGAGTGGGGTCTGACAATGCCTTGTATGCAGGCATAAATCTCCCCTCGACAGCTTTCTGCTCCCCATCTATGTGAAGCAGAGTTTCTTCCTAAATCAGTTCAAATGTAGCTTGCATAATTGGATGGGGAGCAGTAAATTCACCCTGGTTAGCACCTCTGTCTCTAATGGACACAAGCGGAAAATAAATGGTTCATCTCACAGGCCACTACTTGTGTTTCATCTCCCAAACCTGTGCTTACACTTATCAAGGGTACCAGAACCTGTCAGAGATTTGATATGTGTGGCTAGGCCTAAAAAGGCCCTTGTAATTGTTAGCCTAGTAAACACCTGTGAACCTATAAACCTATCTCATGTAGGATGAGGAATTCCTGGCATCCCTTACTGGGGAAAGTGAGAGAACACTCACACCTAGTAATGGCATGGATGTTTGATATGGGCTAGTGACAACTGCCTGAGTGCTTGTAGCTGATGCACCAGGTGAGGAGTAGCACATGCCATGCCTGCAGGACAAGGACTTGCAAGTGTGAAAAAACACACACATATATATATATATATATATATATATATATATATATATATATATATAATTGTCATCTAGGGACATTGGCCTGCAACAGTGATAATCTTCACCACGATGTAAGTATGTAACCATAGACTATATATACAATTGACATGTAGCAGTCTATATATCACAGGGTGGTGGAAGTAACATATATGATCCAGCATTACCATTGTATGGGGTGGGAGCTGGCATAATGGTTAAGATGCTTAACTCATAAGCACATGGTACAGGGTTTGATTCTCATCTTTGAAGGGAAATTGTCTAGGCTTAAAATGGCCTACAAAGGCAGCTAGCCTAGTGCTTACCTATGAAACTATGTGTATGTATTTGCATGTTTCACTGATACGTAATCCAACACAACAGGTCAGATTATGCCTGATGTTTGCAGGTCACTGGTGACTTGGTGTCATCCTGGTGTTAAGATGACACCATGTACGTGGTAGAGGCTACAGGTTATTGGGCTGAAGTTAATGGTTGTGGTAGAAGTTGCAAGTGTACACTGACATCTTCAGTTCATTGTGCAAAACCTGGGATACGGAAGTAATTAGTCTGATCTGATGGCATCATATCTCATGAGGTTTTCAGAAAAGGAGTTCTGATTTGCTTTTGAGATATTGCTCTGACTACATACAGCAAATGATGACAGGCTGCCACCGATGATCCCACACATAATATGAGTTGTTGTATTATTGTCAGTTGCAGATACAGGGACCATGTTGTTGTATTATTGTCAGTTGCAGATACAGGGACCATGTTAAGTATGACTTCTGTGCTCAGGTTTTATCTTTGTAATAGGTAACACATTAGAATGCAATTAATTATTATCCATGGTCACCAATTCATCTATTATGATAGATTTGAGCCTGCTCAGTCAGTCTTTCACAGAAACATGACTGAAGTCTAACAGAATATAAAGTTAGACTAAGGCATTTCTTTTGATATGCACCATGTATTGAGAAGAGGAGAGATTTCCCATATACCAAGTGTAGGAGCAGGACTATATCATGTATTTGCTCATGACAACTTTACTGACTATTCCTTTATGTTGCCTGTGTTCTGAAAATATGTCAAATACTATTGCCAATCCAGTCTGACAAATCTTAGTCAAGTTTTTGAAGCAGCTAAAATGTCTGAGATGTAGTGGGAGATTGTGCCTTGCAGTAAATGCTTCTTATTCAGACACTGCAGCTTTAGTATTTCCTAGATGTCCTTCTATCAAGCTAAAACAATGAGTAAAAAGTTCACACAGAAAAAACAATTGATTAAAATACAAAAAGAAAAATCTAGCAAAGCTAGACTTTCCACTGTGTCATATTTCGTTAGAAGCAGCATGGAATATATACAAATTACCCTTCAAGGACATCAGGTGGTTCAGCTAAATGGTAACACTGAATACCCATTACTTTCTCTTTTCAGTCTATTAATAGACAAATTCAGGCCAATAAAGCCAAACCCCATTAGCTATGGATGCATGCTTCTGCCTCATTATTACATTATCAACATAACATAAGTGGAATGTCTGTCTAACTTTTGGAAACACAGGGTTGTCGTACCCAACTGATATCCATAAACTTTAGGGTGACTGCAAAATAGCCCAACTAACAAACTAAAACATTGAGTAAAAAGGTCACACAGGAAAATCAATTGGTTAAAAAACAAAAAGATAAATTTATAAAGCTAGACTTTACACTGTGTGATTCCTTAAACCTCTTGCATTAGAGGCAACATGGGATATATTCAAATTACCATTTAAGGGCATCAGGTGTTTCAGCTAAATGGCAGTGGAAAGTCTAGCTTTGCTAGACTTTTCTTTTTGCTTTTTAACCAATTGTTTTTTTTTTCTCTTCTTGGTCTTGATTTTATTTTGCTACCTGCAGTTCATGTCATCCAAGAAGGAAAAATGTCAGAGTGGGAGGCAGATTCCCCATAAGGCTCATTACAAACAGTGTCTTCTTTGTATGGGTGCTTCCCACGACCATATCTCTTGTAGTATCTGTAAGGTGTTTGTGCCTAAGCCACACAGAAGCCATTTGTCTTCTCTGGCCATTTATCTTGAAAACCACTGGCTAAACAGTTAGCCTATGGTATCATGGCAGAATCATTTAACCTCAAGATATTTCTGCTAGTTAAGAAGAAGGCCAAGAAATCTCAGCCAGATTTGTTAGCTGTCCAGCCTCCACTGGAGGTCCATCTAGAAACAGGTAATAGCTCTGTAGGTTCTTCAGTGTCTACATCAGATTCCTCTGCTGCAATCCCATAAGTGGCTGGCATAGATTCCTCTTTGAACGCATCCTGTAAGGCAGTGGTCCCCTACCACCGGGCCATGGACTGGTACCAGGCCGTGGATCATTTGGTATCATGCCACCAGGCATGGAGTGAAACAAAAAAGTGAATGTGTGTGTGTAGGTATGTGTATGGGTGTGTTTATGTGTCTGTCTGCGTGTGTGAGTGAATGTGTTAATGAAAGCAGAAGACACTGTGTATGTGAGATAGTAAGCAGTTAGATTGAGTGAACAATTATTTTATACTCACCAAGCAGTGCTTTTGCTGTTTAGCAAGTGCAAAATAAAAGTCAAGAAACCTAAAAAAAATATGTGTGTGTGTGTGTGTGGGGGGGGGGGTGAATAAAGAGAGAGAGAGAAAACGAGTGAGAGTGATCCCTGGCAGCAGCAGCAATGAGGTTTGCGTACCCCTCGACCATACCATTCAACCTCTTACACAATAAATCTGGGCAGCACACTTCTTAACCTGTTAGAGCAAAAAATCTAGGCAAAGTCACAAATCATGGGGGTGGGGGGGGCAAAGGACCAAAAATAGGGACACTTTTTAAATATTGATCTTGCAAACTTAGAAAGTTAATAAAATAACAGGTTTTGCATTAGCATGAATTTTCTAAAGGATATGAGGTCTGAAATTTAATTGTCTGCCATTATTCACTGACTTGAAACAAAAAAATAAAAAAGGTAGTCTTGCCAAAAAAGAACCAAAGTAAAAAACAATGCAGACATACCAAAATAGACATGAACAAATCTGTAATTTAGTAAAACTCTTAAAAGACAAAACAAAAAAGAGGACATAGGATTCTTCTCTACTCATTCTGGTATCTTCTTCCTTATATCCTCTTCTGTTAAGGGTGTTCACAAGAGTTTCTTTTTTCTTTTAAGAAGATGTCATCCCTAGAACATAATTTGGAGATACGTGTGACCTGAGATAGAGCTCCTTGATGTGAAACTTTGTCTGACCCCGGGTAAAGGGAAAGAAACCATGATCTTCAGGAAACCTACATGGCAGAACCATTTGCTACATCAGACCAGCATGCACCCAAGACACATCTTTCGGAATTTACTGGGAAATCAGGTCACACATATCTCCAAATTATGTTCTAGGGATGGCATCTTATTAAAAGAAAAAGAAAGTCTTGTGAACACCCTTAACGCTTTTCTGTTCCAAAGTGCCATGTCATCTGGTGAGGAAGATAAATACCCTTTCTTTTCCTTGAAAGAGGAGGTTTCTTTATGTTTTTCCTCCTTTTTCTCTACTTCCAAGAGTCCTGCAGAAGATTCAGCTGGATTCCCCAAAAATCTTGCTAGTGACTTCCTTTTGGCCAAGGTAGTACTGGTTCCCCCTCTTAATGCATCTGGCCAGGGGCAGTCACCGCAAGTTACCACACCAGTTGGATCTCCCCACACAGGACAAGAGGTCTCTCATCCATCCTCATTTGTCCACTTTTCAGATGATGCTGTGAGTGATGGTTGTTTGACGCCTTTCAGGCACCTCTTTTCTGAGGACATGCTCAGGATTTTACAGTAGACAAGCAAACCCTCAACCAGAAAATCGTATATGTCCAAGTGGAAAAATGTTTCTGTCTGGTACCATGCTCATAACCATGACCCTTTTTAAGTTGGGTTCCCTCTGGTCATCTCTTATTTGTATGAGATGCTTCAGTCTGGCATGGCCTATTCTTCTGTGAAGGTCCATTTGTCAGCCATTTCAGCTTATCTGGTCTTGAATCCTCCTCTAGCTTCCTGTTTTGAGGTCAAACAATGGCTTAAAGGTGTCCTGCATATTAGGCCTCCAAGGAATCCAGTTCCTCCTCTTTGGGATCTTAATTTTGTTTTGGAAAAATTGACTTAGCCTCCTTTTGAGCCTACACATTCTGCTTCTTTGCAAAATTGTACGTGAAAGACTGTTTTGTTGCTGGGTCTTGCTTCTGTTTGGAACATTTCTGAGCTCCAGGCTCTTATGGCCATTTCTCCATTTTTGTTTTTTCATAAAGGCAGGATATCCCTTTGTACTAATCCTTTTCTTATGACTAAGGTAGTAAATGAGTTGTCCTTGAATTAGTCTGTACAACTCCATTCTTTGTTTCCTTCTACTCATTCTGCTAGTGAGAGTGTCCTGCATCCTTTGAATTTGCACAGACAGCTCAGGTACTATTTGGATAAAGCTAAGGCCATTCATAAGTCTGACCAGCTTTTTGTTTCTTTTCATGCCAGGACATTGGGTTTGGCTGTTTCTAAGTAAACCATCTCTTCCTAAAGATCTAAGGCCATCACCTTTTGTAATACCTTTCATGACAAGGCTCTTCCTACTTCTGTTAGAGCTCATTCCACTAGGGCTGTTGCCTCTTCTGGTGCTTTCTTCAAGGGGTTAGACACCAATTCCATCCTTGAAGCTGCTACTTAGTCTTCAGTGCAAACCTTTTCTAAGCATTGTAAGTTGAATATGGTTTCTAGGGCCAGAGCAGGTTTTGCTAGAAACATTTTATATGGATTTGTTGAGGGCTCTTCTTAGCCTTCCACCTCCTATTCTGTTTCTTCAGTTTTTTTACTTTCCCTTCTGTCTAGAATACTGCAAAAGTGATATAGAAGGACATAGCACAGCTGGGTAAAATCTCACCATAATGTCCTTCTTTATAGAAGGACATAGTACAGTTGGGTAAAATCCTCACCATAATGTCCATCTTTATAGAAGGACATAGTACAGTTGGGTAAAATCTCACCATAATGTCCTTCTTTATAGAAGGACATAGCACAGTTGGGTAAAATCTCACCATAATGTCCTTCTTTATAGAAGGACATAGCACAGCTGGGTAAAATCTCACCATAATGTCCTTCTTTATAGAAGGACATAGTACAGTTGGGTAAAATCTCATCATAATGTCCTTCTTTATAGAAGGACATAGTACAGTTGGGTAAAATCTCACCATAATGTCCTTCTTTATAGAAGGACATAGTACAGATGGTAAAATCTCACCATAATGTCCTTCTTTATAGAAGGACATAGTACAGATGGTAAAATCTCACCATAATGTCCTTCTTTATAGAAGGACATAGTACAGATGGTAAAATCTCACCATAATGTCCTTCTTTTCACTGTTGCAGTATTCTCTCACTCCTTCCAACCCCCTCTTATTTGTTCTGGTTTTTGTTTTAGCTTCCCATCTGGCTCAGGGTTTCCCCTTTTTCTTCTGCATTTTTCCCCATTTTGGATGTGCATGGACTCCTCTGTCCTATGGAGATTGTTATTTTTTGGGCAGTTCAGTTCTGGGTCGCATCTGTACATCACTTTTATGACCTACATTCTTTGTAGGGAGCAGAGGTGTGATGTACAGTGCATACAAAATCATTAAGCTTTGGTATACTGGCCGATTGTTGAGCTGCCCTGGGCGGGACATCCCTTCTTAAATGAATACTGCAATAATCAAGAGAAGGAAATCTACTGTTATGGTAAGATTTTACACAACTGTTCTTTTAGGTGCAGGGTAATTTCTAGAAGCATACTTCTCAACTGTCCAGATTTTCAAAGAGTGTACATATTATATTATTGCATTATATTTTTGATCTGTCACTCTTAAAATTTGTGGATTTCTGGATTTTTGTGGCATATCAGTGAGGAATAAATTCTGTAAATAATGACAGGCATTTAAGTTTCAGACTTCATATTCTTCAGAAAATGTATGGTAATGCAAGACCATACATTACCATACATTTTCTGAAGGTTATGACCTTTTATTCTAGCAACTGTCTAAGTTTCTAAGAGCAATATTTAAAATGTGTCCCTATTTTTGGGGATTTGTCCCTCCATTATTTTTGTCCTTGTCCAGATTTTTTGTGGTAAGTGGTTGAGAGCTATGTCCAGAAGTCATCCAATGGATCTGAGTATATGCTGTTTTGTTGTGGAGGGCCAGGATATCTCTATTAGAATGGAGGGGCAGTGCAGGTATGTATATTATTTGAAAAATGCATACCAGGATACATAGATAGCTTTGTCTTATGTTTAGGCTGTAATAATGGTTTCATTGTAGTATTCTAGAATATTGAGAGCAGTACATGTGTATGAAAAGGTTTGGTGCGTAAAGTTTGTTAATTTTAAATTCTGCTTTAAGATGTTCCATTTCTATGGCATACATGTACTGAGGGCAGGGGGGAAGGGGGAGGTATAAACATTAGAAATGTTAGGGTTAAATGTGGAAGTAATAAGTGTAATCATTGCACCGTTGATTGTATGGTTGATGGTGTGTTGGCTAATTGGATGGAAATAGTTGGTAAAGGACAAAAAGGGTCAAAGTTACCAAACATTTTGATTTTGCACAAAATGTAGCCAAGGAAGACTACAATTCAGTTTAGGAAAGGTTTTAATAGAGAAGGTAAGATCAGGAGTGCGGTCTTTAAATGTAGTGCAACTCTTAGCTTTGAGGAGGATGGGGGATGAGTTTTGCTGGGACCCCAGAGCTGCAGCAGTAACAAACACAAGTAAATAAGTAAAAGTGGTTAATTGTCTTGCTATTGTTAAGCTAGTTCCCCCACCTCCCCCATACCTACACTCTTCCCAGACATGTATTCACTCAATGTCTGCCTTAGGTTCATAGGTTAATGGGTGGTTACTGGGCTATTGACCCAAAGGTCTTTATAAGCTTAGCCGTGTGTACTCAATATAATAATACCAGAGAAAACCAATATAAAGGATCTTGCCTAAACTTGAGATCTTAGTTAGCAATGACGGCCCATATCTAGGAGTGTCATATGTAAACTCCCTGGCAGGAATTTACAGTTTCCCATAAAGTTTTCCAGTCTACACTTAAACAGGGCCATAGAGGGGCTTTGTTTGTTGTGAGCTGGTAGTCTACTCCAGAGTAGCAACCTCTGAGAGACATATCTGTCTCTCCAGCAGGTCCTATTTATGTCACAGGCCAGGTGGAGCAGGTGACCCTTGTCCCATTTAACTTGTTGATCTGCAGCATTTCCATTAGGTTTGGATCCGAGATTGCTCTGTAGGTCAGGCACAAGTTTCCTCTAAGTAGTCGATACACTACTGAGTACAAGGACAGTGACTTCATTCTGTCAATGTATGACATGTGCTGGAGACCCTGAATTTTCTTGGTTAGAAATCATTGAGGTCTTTCAAGTTGCTGTAGATTTGGTGGTTTTGGGACCGTTTAAGGAGCAAAAGTACAATTTAAGGACTTCTCGGCCAGATCATAGGCAGCTACTAAGGGAAAATTTATCTACTGAAGTTTTTGTGTCTATAACCACCAATGCACACCCCCACTGTGCAGTAGTACATGATGGTTCATAGAGATGTACTACCAGTAAACAGATGAATGCATCAGAGCAGTGGCTGGTCGCCTAAGTCTGTGGAGCTGTGTCAAAGCAAGCGCAAACCTGTGCAAATGTGGGGCTTATGTAGCAACAGTGAGCAAACTAAATTAAACAATTTAACCAAAAAAAGCTCAAAACTGAGCCCTGTGTCAGCAACCTTCAATCAGATGAGTCCTAACTGCACTCTCCTGCCAAAAGGGTGCAGGAGGGGACCTCTCCAACAAAAGATAGTCTGGTTTAGTGCTCAATTTAACAAACATAACCAGATTCAGCAGGTGTGAATCTAGTCTTTGATACAGCAGACAAAAAATGCAACAAAAATTAGGTCAATATTTTCACATAGGTCAATCCCTAGGTACTTCAATGAGGAAACCTGCTTCCCAATTATTTCATTAGTAGTCAAGTTAGTATTATCATTAAGATTTTTTTTTATTTAGAAGCATATGGTTAGATTTAGAACTACCGATTTTTAGGCCAGAAATATAGTAACATTTTTTGACTAGTAAATCTAATTCCTGTAAGGATTCTTCAGAGTTTAATAAAGTAAGATATCATCTGCAAATAACATTATTTTGGAATTAAAATGATTATTTATATGTAGGCCTATAATTTTAGGATCAGATTGAATTGCCAAAGAAAGGGGTTCTTTTGCTAAAGCGAATAAAATCGGAGATATTGGGCATCCCTGTTTAGTACCTTTAGTAATTTTGATAGGTTCTGACATAAAAGTACCTAATTTTACATATGCTAAATTGTTATAATAAACATTTTTTATAAAAGTAATAAATTGAGTAGGGAATTTGTATGATTCAAGAATTTTAAAAAGATATTTCCAGTTTAATGAATCAAAGGCCTTCTCAATATCAAGAGTGATTATAAGAGCCTCTTGATTATCCCTATTTAAGATATCTATGGTAGTTATAATTCTTTGAATATTATCTTGAGTATGTCTATTATAAATAAATCCCATTTGATCTTGTGAGATGAGATGGGTTAACAATTGTTTAAATCTGTTAACTAGAATAGACATTAATAATTTATAGTCATTATTAATCAGAGAAATTGGCCTATATGATTTATACATATGAGAATCTTTATTTTCTTTTAGTTGTTGTTGTTGTGTCTTTCAGCTTTTCCCGGTTAGGGGTCACCACAGCGGAACTCCGGTCCGCTAATGATTGTCAGTTGATTTTTATGTGCCGAGTTGCCAGCCCTGATGCACAACCTTCAATGAAGGTACACCCATTCACGCATGTCTCCACGCAGAAGACGCTCTAGCTGAGAATCGAACTGGACAGCATCTTACTGTGAGGTGACAACGCTACAAGTAATTAATGAGTATTTCCATGAGGGTGGAATTATACCTTGTAAATAAGATTCATTCAGGGCTTTGTGTAAGAGTGATATAGCGGAGTATGGTAAAAGCTTATATATTTCATTAATAATACCATCTATGCCCGGTGATTTATTGTTTTTGCTTTCTTTAATTTTTTCATTAATTTCCTTTAGAGAGATTTGTTTCTGAATCTCATTAATCAAACTCTCTGGTAGACTTTTAAATTCCGGGAAGTCTAGACTGTGGTCTGTGAATTCATGTTGAGAGTCATTGTTTTTGTATTGTTCCGAAAAGTGATACTTAAAGGCATCTAAGATATCACTAATATCAGAAACTTTTTTATTATTTCTCCCTTCATGGAGCACATTTACAATATTGTTTTCAATGGAGTTTCTTTTCACTCTCAGTGTTAGATTACGTATATATTTTGGAGATACAGAGAAAGAATTTAGTTTTAATTTTTCTAGGGCCAAGTTGGTTTTATGAGTTAAAATGTCATTATATTTCTTGTTTAAGGATTCAATTTCCTTTTTCTTGTGTGAAGTGATTTTAGTATTACCTTTATTAATTAATACAATTTGTTTTTGTATATTAGATAGTTCAGATTCCCATTCCTTCATTTTATTATTAAACCATGCAATAATTTTGCCATCTAGATAAGCTTTCAATGAATCCCAAAGAATTACTACATTTACTTCACTAGTTAGATTTGTATCTAAGAAAAATTCTATCTCTATATCAAACCAAGGTTTAAACTCTTTCAATTTAGTAATATAAGCTGGTATTCTTTTAGAGAGAGACAGTTTTTTAAAATCTGTTTGAAGATTAAAAATAAGTGCATTGTGATCAGACATAGGGCACAGGACTATTGTAAAGTGTGATATTTTTGTTTTTAGGTCTTGGGATATAAATATTTTATCAATTCTGGTTTGAGTCCTGTATCTAAAATCACAGCGAGAAATTCTAATGAATTATCATTTCTGAGATAAAATAAATCATATAGCTGTAAGTTATCTGCCTATTTTTTAAGATTTTTCCCTATAGGAGTAATACGAAAAGGTCTCTTGTTAGTAGTTTCTGAGTCATTTAGTAAACAGGTGAAATCACCCCCTAAAATCAGGCTACCCTTAGAATTGTTAGTGATGAGTTCTAAGTGCTTTTTTATTGTTGTTACCCCAGTTCTCGGGAACCAATAGGCATTGACCAGTATCCAAATTCTGTTTCTAAATGTTATTATTGTTATTGTCAGAAGTCCTTCTTTATCTTCATAATTATATAAGATTTAAGGGAGATGATTTTCTTTCATAATGTTAGAACACCTCTGTTTTTTTTTAGTGTATTAGGAGTTGGATAATTTTATGTATTCATTTGGGTTCCAGCTAAAGCTATCATTTATTTTGAAATGGGTTTCTTGTAAAAAAAATTACTTGTGCTTTATTTAATTTCATGTATTTTAATAGGTTGAGTCTTTTCCCTGGACTATTTAAACCATTAACGTTTAAGGAAAGAAAAGTCAAGTCCATCTTTTTTGTTTAAAGGTTTAGGGTGTTAGCAAAATGTGATAGCAAACAATCATGATATTTAAACCTTGCATACCTTTCTTGGATAGATTATATTTTGATGACAAGGTGCTGATTCCCAATATAAAATATAATTTAAAAATAGTCTGAGGCCTAAAAAAAGAAAAAAAAAACATTTAAAACCAAACTTTTGATAAATAGTAAATCCATTAACTGACATGGAATGTAGAACATTCCTAATCTGACAGATTAAAAATATTCAGTCAGATTAACCATCACTTCCAAAATTTTGAAACAAGTTTGCCCAACTTGAGGCTCCAGAGCATGTGTTATTTGAAAGTCTATATATTAATTGGTACGAGAGAACAACAATATATTAGTATAATATACCGTTTGATTATAAACAGTGCAACTAAGTTTCACTAATAAACCTTTGTTCAATTGAAGTATATATATATATATATATATATATATATATATATATATATATATATATATATATCTTCACTATATTATAAACACATTAAAAACGTTCACAGAGAAATGGAATAAATTACATCTAAAATTTGAAGATAGATTACAATTAATTAAAATAATCTTATTGCCAAAAATAAATTACAAAGCTCTTTCTATCTCTATATTACTCAGTAAAAATATTTTAAAAGAAATAAACAAAACTCTATTAAAATTTTTATGGTACCCTAAAAAGCATAGGATAGCTCTAACTAATCATATCAGACCATGGGAACTTGCAGGAATACATTTCCCAGATTTAGAATCCTACATTAAAGCCTCTAACCTCAAAACAATATTAAATTGGATAGACCCCAAATATTCTTCAGCTTGGAAATTGTTACATACATGTATTATCTTAAATGAAAATAAATGAATAAAAGAAGTACAATTAGCCAAATTAACAAACAGACTTTGGTATGTACTCTGCATCAATATACAATATAATACTATTAAATTTACTAATCTAGATTATTTAAATCATATCTATAAGACCTTTAGAAGTTTAATAAATAACAATATTGACATTAAACTATGGATCCAGTTTCTATTCCCCTTTAAAACTACAAAAAACTTTTTCGATAATATTAGCTTAGATACACTCAGCTGCTGGGAAAGAAAAAAATGTACATGCTGGTATCATTGCACAAAAAACCTAGTTGCACTAGATGCACAAAATTTGATCAAAGAGTATGATCTACCATCATCAGACTGGCTAGGTCTCAATGGTCTACTTCCATTCACTCAAGATTTGTGCAGAACAATACAGAGTTCTTCTTATAGCTCATCACCCAAATTTATAATTCTTATGCATGAAACACTGCATGGTGAATTTAATTGAAAAAAAATAATCTAAAAAATGTATAAAATTGTTATTACTTATAAAACTACTCCTAATCAGAAATGTTGGGATTTTAATACTAGAGATTGTACATTGTCCCTATCTCCTATAAATAAATCAAAAATTCTACACTCTGTTAAATTAACTTCTAATTTACAAATATGGAAGATTTTTTTTCTTGGAAATTTTTACATACAGGTTTTTACACTCCTAATAAATTGCTAAATTTAACTCCTCTGAACAGGTGATATGTTGGGGATGCTGCCTAGAATGTTGGTCTCACATCTTTTATGATTGTTCTCACATTAAGGCATTTTGGAATGATATTGGAAATTGTCTCCAAGCCATCTTTACTGATTCCTTTATATTATCAAAACCTTTAATTCTTCTGAATGTAAATAAATCTATTGTAATGAATAACAAAAATAAATGTCTTCTTTGGACAATTCTAGCAGTAGCCAAAAATGTATTACAAGAAGATGGAAGTTATCCTTCATTCCAACCTTAGAAGACTTCATGACTCTTTTGGTTGAAGTAGCGTCAGTGGAAATAAAAGTTAAAGAAGCAAGAATATACCCAAGTAAATGGACCAACAACCCTTGGACAAAAGTTCTATCTCTTATTCAGTCATTGAATTCAGATATGTCTCCATCTAATTAGTCATATTGAAAGTATGAATGAATGAATATTGTACCCTACTTTACAGTTTATATAACTTGTTGTTCCCTTTATTTTCCTTCTTTTTTTCTGTTTTCTTTTCCTTATACACTGTTTGAGGCCTTTGTAAAATTTGTACATAGTTTTATAATAATTTGTTGTTCAAATGATTGTTATTGAAAAATCAATAAAAAAACAAACAAAAATAATGCAACAAATCAGCAAGAACAGTTTTAAAATATCAGCAATATAGAAAAAATACAGTTTAAAAGTACAAAATATAGTATAATGGACAGAAGAATGCAACAGATTCCTGGGATTGCATAGATGAATACAACAGAGCAGTGGTTGGTCGCCTAACTCTGTGGAGCTGTGTTAAAACAGTGAGTCACCTTATCAAAACTAAAAAGTGGTGATTATTACTTAGATAATAAAACTCATTCTAGGATCTTGCAAATAACAAAAATCAAAAGAGAGCATAAAAAACTCCACTGGTAGCTGTTATACAAACTAGCAAAAGAAAGTTAGATTTTAGCATGCAACTGTCCTTAGCCAATGAAAAAAGGATAGTCAAGAAATGGAAGAATTAAATTACATCATTCTGTATGTTGTTGTTGGAAGAAGTATATTTTATAATTATTTACAAGGCATGCAGTCAAGCAGTCCATCCCAAATTCCCAATTGAGCCAAAGCACTGTCTGGTTATGTGAAATTCACACAGTAAGCAAATGAGGGCAGATGGAAGCAAACCCAGTACCATAGGAAGTAGTTTGGTAGTAATGCCTGTCCTTAAAGTTTTCTGCTAACTGGTAGACTAAATATGGTTTGGGCCTGCAGGCCTCATCTTATGTACCTGTTATTTGAGTTCTGTGCTCAACCACTACATCACAATGCCCCTAGATACATATTTGTATTTTATACATTTGTTAACTGAGTAAGCCTAGGCCCTTTACAGTGCTGACCCAGGACCGCTGTCTGGTTTAGTGACTTGCTCAGTCACACAGCAACCAAATGAAAGTGGAAGAAATCAGTCCCTGTACCCTAGATTACACCAGAAGAAACTCATTAGCAGTTTGAAGCCTTAACAATGTAATTAAGTGTCTGTTTGTTATCCAGGTAAATTTGCCTTATAAACTGTAACTTTTCAGGGGTGACCCAGCAGCACTGTTAGGTTATGTGAGCTTCTCAGAGTCACTTAAACAAATGGAGACTAGAAGGAATCAGAAACATCTAGCTACCAGCTCAAAGCCTTAATTTTCTGCCCTAGCTCATCCTTGGCTGTACTACAGCATCACATCAGAATGACTGCCCTGTCATACCATTTTATGGAAGAAAACAACTGTTAAGTAATATTAATTAACTATAATAATGTAGATTTATAGTGCTACATTATAAAGAAAGCTACGGTTACAGCCTTTTTCACTTTAAACCCATATTTGTCCTAGTCACTTGCCATGTTTTATAACACTGCCCAGTATCAATACTGTTTTCCTAAACTCTGTCATTTATTCATATTATGAGAATGGGCTGTCTACCTTTAGTTTGTTTTGCAACTAGAAACATGATATAACATGATATAAACTGTGCATTATCTCAAATAAGTGTACACATTAAAGACTTTTCACATTATTTAACTTAAAATGAAAACACACCCATACAAAAAAAAAAAAAATATATATATATATATATATATATATATATATATATATATATATATATATATATATATATGTGTGTGTGTGTGTGTGTGTGTGTGTTGTATTATGTATTAATAACGTAATTTTTTATTAATAAATGTGTATAGATTTATGCAATTTTACTTAAGGATCGTGGTCCAGAAAGATGACTCTCATTTTATACAAGAGTAACAAAATAGTCATGTGACTGAGTTCCATTAACCTCAACACCATTTATGACTTAGATGATAAATAATAAATGAAATATAAATTAATGAAAATAGCATCTAAATATCTAACCCACATAAGAGGACTATGGAAGACAAACCATTATGTTAATAGCTCTAGGCTTCATATTTCTCATAGCAATAAATGCCTGATGGAAGTTTTTTACAGTCAGAAAAGCTGAAAATAAAATTCATTGTGCTGCTGCATATATATAGTTATAAATTTACTGTAAGTGAACTACATTCTTAAATACCCATTTGTTTGATGTGTGGCCTTTGAAATTGGGAGCTTGATAATATGACTCGATTCTCTCTACATTCTGGTACAATACCTGCAGTACTATAACAAAATGACCAATCTGCTTGTCACTACCCTGAAGCATTCTGTGCTCACTCTTGAACAAGACTCCGGGATACATACATTCCTCCAAGTGGGATACCTGTTCCCTTTTATCCTCTAGGAATTATTTCACTCTTTCATGGAGAGAAACATGCTTTCTGATTTGAGATGCTGATAATTACACTCTGCAGAGAACTGTTCCAGTCCACCTCAGGCATTGCTTCCACTTGAGAGTAAGAGTACAATATATGCAGAAGACCCAGCAACAACCCTTACACCCTCAAGCTAGATACTTCCAAAACCTCAGATAAGCTTTAATATCCTGCCCCATGACAATCATGAATAGAAGGGACAGATGGTTAACTAAGTCCTACAGCTCCTGATTGTATCCATCTTAGCAATGACAATGCAGATATGACTGTTGCTCTGCAAACAACAGGACCAAAGAAATGCACCAGCAGCTGCCTTGTGGTCCCATACTGTTGCATCACCTCCCACAAGACATTCTGATGTATACTGTCATATGTCTTCTTCAGGTCTACAAATGCAAATACATCATACTGTTAAGCTATACCTCTCAACTGTCCAGATTTTTGCAGAATATCATGATTTTTGCTTCATATTTTGCTCTGTTACTTTTTTGTATGGTTTCTTGGCAAATCTCTCAGGATTGAAGTCACTAAATAATAACATACATTTGAATTTCAGACTTCATACCTTTCACAAAATGCATGCAAACACAAATCCTGCTATTCTAGCAAATTTCTAAGTTTATAAATTTATAAATGTAATATTTAAAATCTGCCCCTAGTTTTGGGCCTTTGTCCCTCTATTTGTCTCCCCATTATTTCAGGGTTTGTCCAGATTTCTTGCAATGAGAAGTTGAGAGGTATGTGTTAAGCTCGACTGACCCTTCCACTATCTATGCAAAGACAAATACTTTATCTACTCTTCCTTTAAATCCTCAGTGCTCATACAAGATAGTTTTAACTGCAGTTCTGAGACAGCTTTAGCCACAAAGAGGAAGACTTCATTATTCGCTAATTTGCCCATACAGTTTCTTTTGGCATAGGCACTCCCCATTCACTAGCCCACCACACACATTCAGACACTCATGTGCACACACACACACACACACACACACACACACACACACACACACACACACACACACACACACACACACACACAGACACACACACACACACACACACACACACACACACACACACACATGCATATGCATACAGCCATCCCAGTCCAGTCATGCCCCTACAGGCATGCACATACACTGCCACACATATCTGCATATTCAGCCCCCACTCACTATCTCTCCTCTGAACTTAACGAAACATACCTGAAACATGGTCTCTCCCGTTCACTTAGATGGATAATTTTGCCATCTTTTGCCTGTATTTAATAACATGGTTGGTCTTGCTATTTTATGTAGATGAGCAAGTCTCTGAATTGTTTGTCTGCACAAATCAATGCCCATAGGCATTTCTGAGGGAGAGCACATCGTTAATTAGCATTAGCCACTTCCCTAGAATGTCTCATTAGCATTTCACATGTGTGTTAGGATCAGGGTTGCCAGATTTCGGACAGGCCAGATAGGAGGTAGGGAAAAAAAAGATCTTTCACACTAGGTGAAGACCAAAAAAAAAAGTCTTTAATGCGGAACATTGCACAGCAGACCCTCTTCTGTTTAATGCGAAACATAAGGCAGTTCCAGATTAAACAGAAGTAGCTCCATTTTGCAATTTTTTGATTGGCTCGTATACTGGCATATGGGCCAATAAAAAAAAAAAAACAAAGCGGAGGCTGTTTCACTGGGATTTTAACCGGCAGTGCGGGACTCGGGATCGGGCTGCTCATCCCGGGACAGTTCTGCTTAAATAGGGATGTCTGGCAACCCTGGTTAGGATGGCCTACAGCAGTGATGCATTCAACAGTGTAAAATCAATGCAGTGAGCCTGCCTGTGAATCAGAATGAAGGAATGCAAGTGGATGACTGCTGATGTTTGCCCTTAGTTCCCCCTGTAATCCTTTCTGAATCCCAGGGCTTGAACCATGCTATTTCAGAGAGTGCTGCTTAAGCCTTTGTAAAACAAAACTATTATGATAGTGAATAACTGTCGAGGTCTTCACATTCACAATTTGAATTTCACTGGTTTAACAACTGGCTATAAAGGATTTTTTGCTGTATAAGATATTTCTTTTTATGTTGTTCTTAGAATGATTTGTGGGGAGTAGTGACCTATAAACAATTAACACAGTGTATATTGGGCCTCATTATTCATTGTTAGAAATGCTGTGCCAAACAAACTGTGCGTTGCTATTAAGTACTGCAGGGATGAATGCAATACCACTAGTTTTATTCATATGTTCCCCTCCATATGCATTACAATATCATATATTTGATATTATAGTAAGATTCATAGACAGTTACTAGGCATGTGGTTTACAGGGTCTTTGAGGAGTCTAGCCCAGTTTTCAAGATCACTATCTGATTATGTGACCTGCTCAGAGCCATACAGTTGGCAAATGAAGGCAGCGGGAATTAAACTTGTGACTGCTTGAAACAGCTCATTAACAGCTCTTAGCCTTAATCCTCTGCACAAATTGCCAGTTTCTTATGCCAAATATTGCAGTGCAATGCAGTGAGTGCACTTATATGTCAAGTACTTTAAGATGCATCCAAGCACATGCTGTGTATCAGTTCAAGATGTTAGGCCAGAAATAAAAATTACTGCAGACTAAAGCAAGGAGTTGTAGTAGCTTGTAATTAAGAAACATGTACTGATAAGGGCTGGAACAATAAACAGTGGAGGGATGAGATAAAAAAGGGGAACTTTCAGTTTTTTTGAAAAGTGGTACATTATCATGGTAGGGTGTATGAGGGTGAAAAATAAACGCAGGCAAAATACACAAGCTGGAAAAACACAGTCGATCATTACAATTAAAAGTAAGGATAGAGGGTAGAGGATGGAGGAAGTAAGGGCATGGCATCTAGGTCAAAGAGGTCATTATCCCATTGTACTCTGCCCTTATTATATCAGTCATAGAGTGCAATGCTCCCTTCAGTATGTATGTGACCAGGCATATGCAGCAACTAGACTGACCTCAGAGGTTCCTCACAAAAAGAATACAAGGCACAACAAACCTGCCTTATGCAGAATATCTTAAAGCCCTTTCCCTCTAGTCAGTCTCTTATAGATTGCTGAGGGGTGATCTATGCCTGGCTTACAAGGCATCTGCAAACCCCATACTTATGAAACTCCTGCATATTCAAAAGTCAAACAGTACCAGAAATACAAGGTCTAGGGGTGTGAATTTTGTCTGTGACTTAAACAGAACATGCTGGAGAGACAGATATGTGTTTCAAAGACTGCCACTCCTGTGAAACAGGTTTCCCATCCATGTGAAGCTGAGTTCATCTATTACCCAGTTTAACAGCAACCAAGACCAGTGTGTGGGAAATAGGAAATTTGCACCCATGTCCCTTATGGACAGAGGCAACTTATAAATTCCTGGCCCTCAATATCCTATTTGGATACAGGACATCATTATTTTATTTGGGAAAATTTAGCTAGGCTTAGAAAGACCCCCTGTGTCATTAACCTAGTAACAATCTATGAATCTATGAATGGCTGCTTATAACAGACTTCGGTATGATTATGGGAATGAAAGGATATTCGATTCTCTTGATCAAATCTAGCAAAAGGACATTCTTGTTGAGAACACAAGTAGTGATATATACCTGAGCATAATTTTTTATTATATGGATGTTTATCTTATCCATGTCCCGTCAATTACAAAAATGAAAAGTATAGAAGCACAAATTGTTTTACCGGCTTTCAAAGTTGATAATGCACATAGTGCTGTCAAATAGATAACCACATGCAACTTAGCTTCTTTGAAGTCTGGACAAATCTAGCCAGTGGCATGGTATCCAGGGATAAAGCCCTAACAATCGACAAGATGACCCTGGGTTTGATTAGCAACTCGGGTGTTTGAGTTGCTGGCAGGGATGGATGGGAATGTACATCCAGCAGGAAGGGTGTTCATCAGATATTTTCCCTGAGGGAAGGTGTGGTCCAGTAAGGGTGGTAGCCTTCACACATGCTGATAAATGCAGGGGTTCAGTTGGGGACATAAGGGTAGGTCATATCCCTCCCCAAGAAGCAGAAACATTTTCCAGCACCACCACCCCCCATGATCCATACTGGCCCCATCTCACTCAGGGAAGCCCAAGGGATGAGAGGAGGATCAGGTAGACCTGGTGACGGACAGCATAAAGCAGGTAAGGGAAGAGTAAAAAAAAAAATCTGGGAACTCCAAAAATAATGGGGAGACCAAGGATCAAAATTATGGACATAGTTTTAAGTCTTGCACTTATTCACATAAAACATTACTAGAACAGATTTTGTATTAATATCCATTTTTTGAACAATATAAACTATGAAAGTTTAATATCTATCATTAACTGACTTCAATCCTCAACGATTTGTCAGAAAAAATAAATAAATAAAAATTATGAGGGACAAAAAAAAACAAACAAACAAAAAAAAAACTATGCAACAAACCAAGGGACACCAAGCATGAGACCAGATCATAACAGTACTTACTGATGCTTAACAATTATTAAGCAACCTATAAGCACTGTTGTACTTAGGTCTCATGCTATGGAAGGTGTTAACAAATTTATTTTTCACTTATTTTAGAGTATGATCTCAGTACGTCATATACTACAAATTATTTAAGAATGAATTGAATGCCTATATAGTTGAAGGAAACAAAGGAAAAAGTTAGATTAACTACTTTTACTAAATATAGTGTTAATCATCAAGTCACCATAACCCTAAAAAACATGTTTCTTGAAGAAGTCAATTTTGTTGACATGATGAAATGTGTACGCACATTTGTTGTGCTTGTATCTATTTTGCTTCAAGGGCATTATAAAATGTTAGAAGTCAAAATGATGCAACATTTTTAATTGCATTTCAGCCATGCACAAGAGTATACCACATGACATAGGAAAATTCAAAATTAAACAATATGGGTGGAGATAGCTTGGGTCCATAAACAAAAAGCTTTCCATAGATATAGGATTGAGAATGCAAGTTTATGTATAATTAATAACATTATATGTGAATGTGCTGAAAGGAGCTTCTAGGATGATATTCGGTTATCCACAAGCAAACAGTTGTCGGGAATGTTAGCCTTGCTTATAATGAATGAAACTAAAATTACCCAGACTGCATAAGTGCTACATATGATATGTTGTTGACATCATGGAGGCAGAAGTAAAGTAACTTAGGTTACTGTGCTTACTATTTGCAAATTGGTGTACCAAAGTGGCAAAGGTTTGTTTCTATGTGAAGAGGGAAAATCACTAAAGTATCAACGATTCCTGGTATACATATTTAGTGCAATAATCTCACAACCACTCACATAAAACAGGAAAAATGGTATCTTTTCCTTTTGTTTCCTTGTTTCTTTTCTATCACTTTGTGTATACGTCTGCCTGTCTGTCTCTCTCTGCCATTTTATTTCAGGACTTTTCGCTCACTATATTTCTTTCTCTCTCCCTTTCTCTGTTTGCTCAACACATGAACTCACCTCTTTCATCCATGCCGCCAGTAGCAGCCACATTGCTACTCTGATATCCTGACAGTTGGCTGTGCCGTAGGGGTGGGCTGCTGTTTCGGAACCCCTCTTGGAGGCAAGTCAGTTCCTCTTATATCTTTCTAGATCTGTTTGTCTGTTTGCATGCTTTGTGTTAAGTTAAATCTTACTTTTACTGCATAATGAAATGGTCAGCGACAATTAATCAAGAAAGGAAACAAAGTCAAGCCTTTAAAGGCAAAGTCTAAACAAAAGTGATCATTAAAAACATAAAGAAGCTGAAATGCACATCTGACTATTACACATTTGAAATATATAAGTATGTAAAAATTCATAGCACTTTAGAAGAAACCTGAAGTTATGTCCAATGATGAATTTAAGATTAATGGGCTGAAAATGTACAGATATAGCTTTGCATATGTTGTGCACATTATTGTATACGGCTTATTGTACAATTAGATTTATCTATAGTGAGTCTGCATTTTAAATGTATATTTAGGCTGTTTAAGACATTACATTTTGTTTTGCAGTTTTTCTCTTTCTCATTCTGAATGTCCTGTTTACAGATGGGTTTATGCAAACTGTATATATGTTTGTATATATCTGTGTGTGTGTGTGTGTGTGTGTGTGTGTGTGTGTGTGTGTGTGTGTGTAGACAGATAGATAGATAGATAGATAGATAGATAGATAGATAGATAGATAGATAGATTGATTGATGGAAATGTAATATATTTGGCAGATAATTGTTTTTGTTATGACTAAAAATGCAAAACAAAAATGAAATAAGCTAAATACTGTGAAGTACAATATAATTTGCCAAAAATGCAATATTTTGTAGAACACACATTTCCTATGGTTTATATATCTGAGCAGATAGGTGGACTGAACTCACAGAAGTACATTTCAGCTGCAATCTAGTTACAGAAAAGAAATACAGTAAAAAGAGATGTTAGAAGCAATATATGCTATATGCTATATGTTATATGACATATGCTATATAAGTCTTGAAGTAATGAGTAGTAACTAGAAAAATCTCACTAAATGTATTTGAAATAATTAGTACTAGTCTAATATAGCATAATAAACCATACCTATCAACTGTCCAGATTTTCACAAAATGCCCAATTTTTTTTGTCTCACACGTTACCTCTTAATTGTACAGACTTTTGCAGAATGTCTTGATTTTTTTGCCTCATATTTTGGGTCAGTTTTTCATAAAATTGTGGTTTTCTGGCAAATTCGTGTCAAATCATTAAAGATTGTAGTTAGAAAATGATGACAGAAACTTGAGTTTCAGACTTCCTGCCTTTCAGAAAATTCATGCTAATGCAAAATCTGTTATTCTATCAACTTGCTAAGTTGGTAAGAGCAATATTTAAAAATTGTCCCTATTTTTGGGGCTTTGTCCTGCGTTTATTTATGGCTTTGTCCAGACTTCTTACTCCAGGAGGTTGAGAGGTATGTTTTTGGTCTGCTCCTCATAAAATTTGTAGTTTTCTGGAAAATCTCTGGGATGATCTCTGGGCTGAGGTCATTAAATAATGTCATACATTTGAGTTTCAGACTTCATATCCTTTATAAAATGCACGCTAACTCAAATCCTGTTATTCTAGCAACTTTCTAAGTTTTTAAGAGCAATATTTAAAATCCGTCCCTATTTTTGTGTCTTTGCCCCCCTCCCCCATTATTTCAGGCTTTGTCCAGATTTCTTGCACTAAGAGATTGAGATACATGCAATAAATTAATAACAAAAATAAAATAAATCAATATGCAATTAACAAATACAGTTCTACTTGGAAAAGCCAAATGACAAAACCCTAAGCATCAGAAATACCTAAAAGAAATGCTTGAAACACAAAATGGTGAAAAAGTGAAGTATATGTTTTTCAAGGGTTGTTCTACAAGCCCGATGTAGTGGGCAATCTCCCGACATACATGTACCAACTCCATGGACACACCAACTGAAATCACACCAGAATGGCGCATATAGTTCCAAACTGAGATCAGAACAAGACATTCAACACTTCACTAAGTTTTCTTTTTTGCATGGAATGAAGATACCCCACAACACATAGCAGGGACTGCAATTAACTTCATCATGGAAAAAGGACACCTCTTTTTGCAGTGATCTCTGAAAAAAATGATCTGCTTTGTCACATTAACACTCCTTCCTTTGAATTCTGTTGTAGCCAATAAAACTATTTTTGAAAGAATGAGTCTGGCAAATCACAATGCAAATCATATTGCAAACTCTTGAGTATATTTTGCATCCTTTGTTTAATTAAAGCCTCATATTCTAAGTGTTCTATATATGACTTTTGTATAAATGAAGATCCATCTGTATGAACTTATATCTCAAATTAAGCAGGTGTTGGAGACAGAAACATGATAAAATATTGGTGACACCCTCCGCTTATTTTGTACAGCAAAGATCTGGAACACCTTCCAGGTAGAGATACTGATGAAACTAAAAAATAATAGATGTGCAAATTTTAATTTTACCATAATATAGATGTCCTAGATCTACTCAGTCATTTAACACCTTTTACTACTAATTGAACAATACACTTAAAAAACATGTGGTATATCTTGCACATTGTTTGAAATGTTTTAAATCCTATGTTGGGAAAACTGATGGGGTACTTACAGATCGAATCAGAGAACATATATATCATATTAATAGAAGGGATAAAGTTAGTGCACTTTCTAAGCATGTCGGTGACAATGATGATGGACATATTTTTAAGTTTATTGTGATAGGAAGGGTCAATGAGAATATCAGAGGTGGTGATGTCCGCAATAGAACTGAGGCCTTAGAAGCCAAATTGATTGTTAGACTGAAAGCAGATTGTGGGCATGGTTTAAATGACCCTATACCTCTGAAGCCAATTTTAAAGAAGAGACCACTTTTTCAATGAAAATGTTTTTTATATGTGTTCATACTTTAAGTATTAGTGTTTAATATATGTATTTTTTAATATATATATTTTTTAATACTTTTAATAAAGTTTCATGTGTATTTTCAATGCATTATTATGTATGCTTTTATATTTATACCACTTTCTTTAAGGAAATGTGTTTATGTGACTTTAAGTAAAAATATCATGTGACCAGTCACTGGCTGTTTGCAGCACTTCTAGAGTATAAAATGAGGCTTAAATGAAACATTGTTACACCTGACGAAGTGGGGTACACACCTATGAAAGTGCTAGTGTTGTTTTGTGTTTGAATGTCGTCTTTTCTGGAATAATCTACTTTGAAACTGGAATCTGCAGCCTGCTCCTGGTCCTTCTTTGGTTTGTTTACATTTAAACTAATAGTTTTGTTTAAAGGTGGATTAAAAAGACTCTTCTTTTTAACAGAGTCTGGAAGCATAAGCTTCCCTCTATCACCGTACATAAATGCTAAGTTCAGTTTCCTTGTGAAAAGTTTCAGATCAACAAAAACATCTGCTGTGTTCATTTTGTTTGTTGGCACAAATGTAAAGTTTTTTTTTTTTTTTCAATAAAGAAAAATGAACTGGTTCTAAAGTCACATGACTATCGCTGAAAATAGTGAAGCCATTACGAGTGACCACCTTATCATCTCCTTCTTTAGTAGAGCTCACCGGTTGTTCGGTCTCCTCCCCCCAGTCCTCTCTTGCCATGGTGTATGTCTCATGTCTCCCTGTCCACCTGATAAATTGGAGTTCTCGTATTCAGGACTTGAACACCTTGTTCAGCATTCTTGTTCCTTGTTGTCTCCCTTTTCTGTCCTTTTTCAGAAATGACTTAAGCCACATACTATATAGTCAGTGAGTGCACCCAACCTTTGTTTTGAAGAGACCTCAATTGATTGGATGTGTTGCTGTGGTCCCTTGGGGGTCAGTCTTCTGTTTCACGTCTTGTGTAGAGCAGTGTCTGGTGGTTGAGCCTATTGGAGAGTGACTGGCTGCTAGGGTCCTAGAAGAGCTAATTAAGCTAAATAAAACTAAAGGTCAAATCTTAAAAGCTTTATTAAAATAAAGGTTTTGTCTAGGGTAGACAAAGAAGAAAAACCTTGCAGACTCAGTTATCTTGTAGTCCAGTCCTTTATTGTAGCCAGATGAGCACTGCTGTGCACTACAGTGGATGTAATAAATCAGGGGATTTTTATAAAGCAGAAAAGTTGGTGTTAGCCCACCTGGAGCCTTCCCTGTGGAAGTGTCTGTGAATGGGTGGGACACGGCCTACCCATAGGGTTGGTCAGAGGGTGGGTCTCCACCATGTTTTATAGTAGTTTATAGTTGCAGCAATCATTTATTTCACCGCAGTTTCTTTGTCATCTTAATTCTGACAAAAGTAAAAGCACATTATTTAAAAGCACATACTTACAAAATCACACTTTCAAAAGTAAAAAATAAAAACAAAAGGCAAAGAACAAGTGGTAATACTGACAGGTATTGTCCCTTAAGTAGTTCTGTGTGCATTTTGTGCAACGTGTCATTCAAGGAGAAAACTCATGTGTGTGGTGAAGTGTATATCTGTTCTGTCAGCACTTTTATTGTTCTTCATCAGGCCTGCCTATTTACTACTGAATACACTAAAGTCAAGTACAACATTAAAAACATAGGGTTACTGGGGTGATAAGTGAGCGTAATATCAGGAGCTAAGGGAAAACCATTATGGTAATAACCCAGTGGGGATCTGCTAGTTAAACGTTTACAGTATGAGACTATACTAAAGCCAGGTAAACATAAAATGGCAAAGTACAGTGAAAAATAACTAAGTACATCGAAGAATAGCTATTAAAGCTGATGAGGATAATTAATGAGGAAGTCACTCAAATGTTATATTTACCTGGGATTCAGTCAATAAATGAAAAGAAGACTCTTGTCTGTGTTGTTGCCCTTAGTAGAACATGTGGTAGTCAAGTTTTCTGATTTTGAGGACACAGTTGATAGAAAAGATGGTGTTCAATCCAGGAGATTTGCCTACCCTTAGCCTAATCTGCCATTCAAGTTCTTTCTTTTTCAGTTTTTTCTAATTTTTGTTTCCATTAAGCTGTTCCTAGTCAAAGTTGCCCAGGATGTGGAATTTGAAGGTGATGTGACCTGGTCTGGCTAAGGGAATATTAAATGTGCCATTTTTGATATCTGAGTAATGTTGGGCTATTCTGGTATTAAGTTTTTTTAATGGTTTTCCTGATGTAAAATTCTTGGTAGTGATTGCATTGAGCCCTGTAAATGACTGTATATGTGTTGCATTTCCCATAGAGGTGGGTGGGGTGTGACTTTATGATGTTTGGGCAGTGGAAACTGGATCTGCTGCACATATATTTGCAGTAGCAGATCCGTTGTTAAAACTTAGGAAAGAATGATTGTATGTATCTGTGCGTTACAAGAACTTTAGTGCATTAAATGACTATTCTAACTAGAGAACACAGTAGAGACCCACCATGTGACTAGTCAGGGGGGTAGGCCACATCCCATCCAGTCACAGCCACTCCTAGAGAGAAGAATCCAGTCAGGTTGCCACCCACTTTTCTACTGTATAAAACCCCACTGAAGAAACAGAAGACCAACCCTCCACGGGACCACAGCAGAAATCCAATTACTCAAGGTCTTCTCAAAACAAAGGATAGGCACAGTCACTGACTGAATTTTGTTAAACACACCACCTGCCCCATACAGCTGGTAAACGTATACCAGCCAAAGTCATCAGATTCTGGGTGGCACTGATTTTTGCTGTACTGTTGAGCCCAGGACCCCCCTTCATAGGTCCTGGTTCTTTGCCTATGACCAGGGCATCAAAAAGAGGAATGACATGAACAACCAACATGGTCACTGGAACGGATAAGACATCTTGGTTAAACAATCTTCTTACTGCTCCAGCTTCATGGAGATAACTAACTCAGAAGCCAACTTAGAATAGACCATGAACAAGATCCCTACCACTATAGATGACAGCTGTGAAGCTATAGAGAAAGCCCTCAGTTAAATGAAAAGCCTCCAATGGAAAGAAATATACCTCACAAATAGCTTCACAAAAAGACCAATACCCAAGCTTATCTGGAAAAACATGGAAGAAAACTTAATAACTGAATGGAACAAAACACTCAAAGAGACAGAGCTGATATTAATCAACAGTCTACTGAGACACAGCTGAAACCAATAGGAAAAACACAGACTGATCTGATTAAACTGGCAGAAATATGTTAACAAAAAGCAAACAAAGAGGAAAAATTCCTTTAGTTCCAAGAAGAAGTAAATAGGTATGAGGCAAAGATCAAAGAAAAGAAACTAAAGAAGATCCAGAGGGGTATCTATAACAAACAACACCCCAAAGAGACAGAAAAAGATTAACTTCCCGATATGGTCATTGGACACTCAGAACATACAGGAACAAATACAACTGCACACAGGAAACCACCCAAGGTGAACATCTATTACAACACAACAGCCAGCACCACTCCCATCAGTTTATTCAACAGGGTCATGACACACCAGAACCAAAACCAGACCACACCCACACCAGAAGTCAACAATTGAACCATATAAAAGAAATCCCAGAGACAACAAAACACATCCAGGACTACTAAGAGAAACATACCACATCTGTCTACTGTCTACCAGCAAACACCATGATCACAACACTTCAAGGGCCCACTTTCAATCCCAGCTAGAGAAGTCTCCACAGGGGAACTACCACCAAAGGGACAGGAAATGGCAGGGCAAGAGAGACCTCAAACACATGAGGTACTTCCAACAGAGAGTGCAAATCTCCTGGCAGATAGATGGAATTGAGATAATTAGCTCAAAGTTTTGAGGTGTGGAACCACTTCATTAAACCCTTAGATGACATGGAACATGGAATACTTAAGAAATGGCTCATCTTTATCCCACACTGCTAGAGCAACATAGTGAACACCATCATAGATCTCAAACTCTTTACCAAAAAGCTCAACCTTAAACTATTTTTTCATGAAAGTGATTGACAAAAGGGTCACCACCCAAACAGATCCTATCTCAACTCGAAGTAAATGGGAAAAGCTGAGCAACTTCTGCCTACCTCCCACCTGGTTATCAATGCATTCGAGGACTTATGTAAAATAGACATCAGAAAGATCCTCAACAGATCATCAAAAAAGAAATTCTTCAACCTCAACAAGAATGAAACCTAGGCATTAAGAGAACTTAGCAGAGACAAATCCAGGAGAATATTGAAGGCAGATAAAGGAAACAGTATGCTAGTAATGGATGCCTCTACATATAGCAAGAAGATTCTCAATATGTTAAACAGCCCAACGTTCTACAACGCCACCAACCTTGGATAAATTAAAACAGCCTATGAAGAAGAGATTCTCTTGGAAATCACCAACTTGATGAAGAAGGGCTTATCAGCAACAATCTGCATAAGTTTCTGTCATATACCCTAAACTATCAAATTTTTTTGGCATTGCAAAAAGCCACAAAAACCTCAATGACCCCCTCCCCCCATATAGATGGGCTGTAATCAGTGGAGGCTCCATAGCAGAGACCATTTCCATTTACTTGGAAGTTCAAATAAAACCCCTCACAGAAAGGAGCAAATCATTCATACTGGACTAAATGGATTTTCTGAAAAATAGCTGGAACATAACTACCAGCTAGCATACTATCCTTGTAACAATACACTTTCAGGCCTTATATACTGTACTTACTCATGACTACTGTATCACTGCAGTCATCAAAGCCTACAACAGGGCATAGGAGGATTTACCAGGTGAGACAGATGTCATAGGTAAATTACTGAAATTAGTTCTGAGGAACAACTACTTCCAGTTCTGAGGAAATTACTTCAAACAAACCACAGGGATAGCCATGGGTGTAGCCATGACCCCAAGCTTGGCAAACACGGCATTAGGGAATGGGAGGAAAAAAAACATCTGTCACTCCCCATTTTATGCCCACATGAGCTGTTATCTCAGATTTATTGACAACATCTTCATCAACTGTAACAGCGATCTCAACAACCTGAAACTTTTCTTTCAACACATCAAGTCCACAAACATCCTCAGATTCATGATACATTACAGCTACGACACAGTGAACAGGTTCATAGGTTCATAGCTGCTTACTAGGCTAACAATCTCAAAATCAGCAAAAGTCCTAGCACCAATCTCTTCATCGATGACCTCTGTTGGAAACCTACCCAGGTCAACCCGCACAGAATGAAGAGAAACGTCATAAAAATCACAAGTCCTCCAAATCACCAGAGTATCCAAAGAACTAGATTCCTTCAAAAAGAACATCATCAACCTAAGAAAAGATATTTTGAAACAAGATGCAGTGAATGCCTTCACCATAAAAAACTCAACCCCATTATCATCTTGAAGAAAGACACTGACCCCACATTTGATAATCCAACAGACAGCCCACATACAGAAGAAGCCTCCAACAACAGAGGAACAATAATACCTGGAACTCCAGCATCACCCTCACTTACTCTATAGACTACCTAGAAGTTAAACAAGCCATCCAAGACAACTGGTGTGTCATCACGAAAACAGGAACCTCAACAAGATACTCCCCCAACAACCAGGTTTTACCATCAGAAAAAAAAAACAAGAGCATCTGTAATTATGTTGAAAACTCTTGCCATCCTCAAGATAATGATGACTGGAAAGGGACATTCCAATGTTGCATCCTGAACTGCAGCTACTTTAAATACATAAGCAGCAGGTCCAGTCAATGCCTTAATAGCAGGAAGTCCTATCACAGCCACCTCTATGGGAAATGCAACACAGATACAGTTAGCAGGGCTTAATGAGATCACTGCCAAGCATTTTAAGTCAGGAAGACCATTAACAAACATAACCAGGACAGCCCAGAATTACTCAGGTATCAGAAGTAGCACATTGAAGACCCCCTTAACCAAACATGCTAAGAAACAACCAGACACAACACCTTCAAATTCCTCATTCTGGACTGCATAGATTGGGAACAGTTTAATGAAAACCAAAATGACAAACTGGAAAAGAAAGAACTTGAATGGCAGATTAGGCTAAGGGTAGGCAGACCTCCTGAATTGAACATGACTTTTCCATCTCCTCAGGGTTATTTGAATATTTCTTTCCTGACTCGCTGACAGTATATCCACTTATTGCCCCAGTAACTCTATGATTTCAGTGCTGTACTTCATCTTAGTATATTCAATAGTAAACAGGCAGATCAGATTACAACACAAGTGTTGACAGAACAGATATTCACTCCATCGCACACACAAGTCTCCTTCTCCTTGAATGACACATTGCACAAAATGCATACAGAACTACTTGAGATAATAGCTGTCAGTATTATCACTTGTTCATTGTATTTTGTTTTTATTTTTATTTTTAAAAGTGTGATTTTGTAAGTATGTGTTTTTAAATTATGTTCTTTTACTTTTGTCAGGATTAAGATGGCAAAGAAAAGAATGTTTCTGCTGTTAAAACTTAGAAAAGATAGATGCTATATATCTGTAAATTACAAGAACTTTACTGAAATAAATGATTGTTGTAACTATAGAACATTTTAGAGAGTCACCCTGTAATTATCTCCATAGGTAGGCCACGACCCACCAAGTCACAGCCACTCCCAGAGAGAAGGCTCCAGGTGGGTAACCACCCACTTTTCTACTGTATAAAACCCAGATTTGTTGCATCCACTATAGTTCACAGCAGTGCACTTCTGCCAACAATAAAAGAATGAAATGCAAGAGCAATGAGTCTGTGAGATTTTTTTTGTCTAACCTAGGCTAAACCATTATTTTAATAAATGTTCTTAAGATTTTAACTTCAATTTTATTTAGCTTAATTAACTCTTCAAGGACAATCGCAGAAGGGCACTCTCTGGTAGGCTCAAACACAGGTGACTGCCCTCTCTAAGGCCAAAAGACTAGATCAGTGGATCCCAATAATATCCAAGGATACCTTATAAATTGCCTGAAATATGATTTATCAGGACAAATGAAGTGACTGTTTAATTATAGCCTCCAGACAGGCTTTGTGCTATGTGAATGAAGAACAGCAGTGGTCATCCCTCTGGACAAGATTGGGGCTATCAAAGGACCTCAGGAACTACAGACCCATACGTCTGACGATTCTCATATGTAAAGCCATTGAAAAAATGATCATGGAAATGATCAATAAGGACATAGAAAACCTTCCGACAGTGGATCCAACCAGTTTGGTTTTTCAATGGCAGATCATGCTTCCTCATCCTGGTAGATTTCTTTGAGAAGGTCACCTAGCCAATGGATTAGGACAAAACAATGCACACTGTCTACATAGACCTGTTAAGGCATTTAACATAATACGCCACTCAGGCATTGTAAACAAATTCAATTATATGGATATATAACCCCTTTGATACACACTGAATAGGAGCTGGTTTTCAGATAGGACCCAGGAAGTTTTGATTCTAGGTTCATAGGAAATTGCTAGGCTAATGGCTTAAGAGCTCTTACAAGTCTAGCCAATATTACCCACTATATGGTCCCCAATGGCAAGAGGATGGCAAAGGTTTGTGCCCATGCCTTAAGTATTTTACCAGTTGCCTCTGTCCATAATGGACAGAGGTGCTACACCAGGTGTGAATTTCCTTATCCATTGATCCATACTGTATTTGAAGAGGGCAAGGGACGGGCTCTGCTTAACATGAACAGGAAGCCTGTTCAAAGAAGGGGCCATCTCTGAGACACATATCTGTCTCACCAGCATGTTTTGTTTAAGTTGCAGACCAGGCTTATATCCCTAGATCAGGTGACCCTCATGGTGTTTGTGTTACAGATGTGTAACAGCTCCATCAGGGCTGAATTTGTGAGTGCCTTGTAGGCTAGGCATAGGTAACTCCTTAATAGTTGGTAGGAGACAGAGTAAATGGATAGGGCATTTAGTGTATCCACATTGGATATGCTGTTTATACCGTTTATTTTCTTTGTGAGGAATCTCTGAGGTCATTACAGCTGTTAAAAGTGCCTAGTGAAGTATATGTCAAATGGCACATTATACACAGTTATTGGTCTAACGAGAGCTGATTACAGTGAGACTATAACTGCCTTGGATCTGAATGCCATACCTTAGCTTGAAAGCTGTGCCACATTGAACCTCCTTTCCACTGTGGACACATGGTGGTCAGAGTTAAGGTTACTACCATCTATCTGTGTACCTAGATCTCTCACCTCTGAGTCTACTCTTTGCAGGGGTATTTGGCTTCCCAAAGGGTGTGATAATGTATTTTTTCACATGTAGTTTTCACATGTAGTTTTAGGCCATGGCTCTGGCATCAATCATTTGTCTGATTTAGACACTACTGAAGGTTATCTACATCAGTGAGGGATTCAGTGACTGACCCCAGCTTGCAGTTGATGGTAAACTTTCTCATCCAGAGGCCTTCCACATTAGCCTTGACTTCAGAGAAGTATATTCCAAACAGGAGTGTCCCCACACTGAGCCCTGTGGTACACCACTAGTAAATGGTCTCTTTCTGGATCTTGAGTCACCCATTTTAACAACGTGTCCTGTCTGTGAGTCAATTGGCTATCCATCTGATGACATAGGCATTTATGCCCAGTTTTGTGAGTTTATTTATAATATACATACCTCTCAACCTCTTAGAGTAAGAAATCTGAATAAAGCCACAAATAAAAGTGGGACAATGATCCAAAAATAAGGACAATTTTCAAATATTGCTCTTACAAACTTAGAATGTTGATAGAATAGCAGGTTTTGCATTATCATGAATTTTCTAAAGCCTGAAACTCAAATGTCTGTCATTATTTTCTAACTTTAGAATTTAAAGATTTGTCACTAATTAGCCAGAAAACCACAATTTTTTGAAAAAACAGACCAAAAATATGAGGCAAAAATCTGGACATTCTGAGAAAATCTATACAGTTGAGAGGTATGATGAGTGAGTAATTGTGTCAAATGCCTTGGCCAAGTCAAAGGAGGCAGGTTGCACTGTTACCCTCATCCATGGCCCTAGTGACTTTCTTAAAGAAGTCCACCAGATTTAGTAGGCATGACCTGCCCTTGACAAAGCCTAATTGGATTGAGTCCAGTGCTTGGAGGTGTTTTAGGTCATTATTTATCAGGTCCATGATTATTCTTTCCAATGCCTTACATATAAGACTAGTCAAACGTATGGGTCTGTAATTTCCTGGGTCAGTTGATGGTCCCCTTTATGCAGAGGGATGACTGCTGCTGTCCTTCACTCTACTGGGACAAAGCCAGTCAGGTGGCTGTGGCTAAAAAGAGATACTAATGAGCCTGATAGGTCCTAATTCAAGCTGTTTAAGAGGCAACCTGGTATATTGTAGAGATCCACCAAAGCCTTTCCTTTGGTGATAATTGGTGGGGAAGTGGTGGAGGGTATTTCTTGTTGGGTGACTGGGGGTGATGGGGTGGTGACATCTGACATACGTTTTATTAGTCAACAGATTTGCTATATATTCTGGGGTCTATATTACATTATTGAAAACCCGTAACATCAAACACCACAACACCAACACACATAGCCCGAACTGCAAATACTTCGAACCTCCTAAACCACGAATTTTCAAATCTCGAACCATCATAGTCAGCCAACACCACCGCGTGCTACATACTACATACCCAAACATAATAAATAAAACACATACATACACAAACCAAACCCTACTTCTAACCCTACATTAAACCTTACATACATTACTATCTATGCACTTACCTTAACCCGCACCCTAACCCTAAGGTCTGTAACTATTGCACACTTACCTTACGGAGCTATACCACAGACGGGCCAACCATCACACTTCGACATTTCACATTTTGTGGTTTTGTACGTTCGCCGTTACCATAGTTCGTGCTTTAAGTGTCGGTCTTCTTGTGTTCGATGTTACCGGGATTCGATAACGTAATATAGACCCATATTCTGGCTGAGTATAGGTAATGCTTTCTACAACTAATTCCACACATTGTTGATTGTTGCCATTAAGATTGCAGACATAACTAAAAATGCTTTCAGAGACTTGACTAGTTCCCTGGTTTGCTTATTTAGACTAATATATTTTTTTTTTGCCTTGTTCTGCACATTTCCTGTTAGTTCTTGGCAGGATTTTTCTTTCTTTTGTTATACAACCTATTAATAGCAGGGGTCTAACAGGATGGCATGTTTTTACAATTTGACCTGGGCTTATTTCAGTCTGGTACTGCCATTCCTATGCAGTTATTTATATGGTTCTTCAGGGCTTTTGAAAAAAACCTCTGCACAGGCTTCTGTGTTTTCTGGCTTTGGAGAAACTTGGGAACTAGCTATGCTGTAATTAAATAGGAGGTAGTTTGCCTTAGAAGAGGTGTTAAAGTTGTGGCGGTTAGGTAGGGGGGGCTAAAATTACCTTTATTTAAAGGCAGATCTCCTTGTGATATGATCTTACCAGTAAGGATATCATAATGGCAGTGTGCAGCACTCTCCCATATTTGTGAGTAGCAGGATATTTGTACCCCTAGTGAAAGTGCAGACTTAGCATCTTCAGGGTATTTGAGTTTGCAAAGTCAAGAAGTCTTTGGGCCTGTATGATAGCAGTCATTTATTGCTCCCTGTTAGTGGAGGGGTTGTTAAAATCATCCATGAATATGGTATTGGGCTGGATGGTGAGTGATTCAAGTAACCTCAGGTATGATGTATGGGTATCCTGGTTCATGGTGGGGTACCTGTATCTAACAAGAATATGGTAATGGATTTTTCCCAAGGTTAATTGGACGTGGAGTAGATCAAGCATGTCATATTGTTTGGCCAGCCTTGAGGTGTGCTTATCCTTTATGCAGATGGATACACCTCCGCCTTTAGCTCTTTCATGTTTAGTATTTGGTCAGAACATATGAAAGGCATTATAGCTATGTACTGCAATAGTGGTTCCATGACTTTGAACCTTGTTTCAGTAGCTGAAAAGAGTTGGAATTCCCCTGGGTGAGGAAATCTTCTAGGGAGCACATTTTCTTGTTAAGATTCCTAGCATTGAGCAGTAATGCCTTTAGCTTGTCCCGAGTAGGCTTTGTGATGTTGGATGGTTTGTCTGTTTTGCAATGCCTGAAAAGGCTATATAAGGGTGGATAATATTTTATAGGGGAGACCAGCTCTACAAAGAGGCTGGTTGCTAGTGGAATCCCTCAGGGCTGTGTTTTGGGCCTGCCCCTTTTTGGCATAGGCTCATAGGTAAACACTAGGCTAGCTGCCCTTAAAGGCCATTTTAAGCCTAGCCATTTCCCTTTTTGTGCTTAAATGAATGTATCCCATTTGGTTAGAGACTGACCTTACCCATCCCATAGTTGAGAATTACATATTAAGTAACTTGGATCATACCATCCATCTCCAGCTAGAATCTCCATAGCCAATTCCCAGATAATTTCCACCCTACTCTATGCATCCCCCATACTTACCAACCTTAGACAGGCAGATCTACACAAGCTGAATGCTTGTTACAACAAAATTGCTAAATTTGCCACTGGAACCTCCTACCGCCGCCATCATTGTATCTCCCTTAAAGAACTAAACTGGCTAGAACTCCCACAACTCCTTCACTTTAATCAACTCACCCTCGCTCATAAACTTATTAACCACCCCCTTAACATCCCTTCCCTTCAAACCCTTCTCCAACCCTATCACCCCACTAGGCCCCTAAGATCAAGCAACAAAAATCAACTGACTGTTATCAGACCCAAAAACTCATCAGGAGAACCCATATTTTCATGTACCATATCTAAACTTTGGAACAATCTTCCACCCTCTATAACTACTCTACCATCCAGCAGCCTTTTCAAGACCGCGCTCAAATTCCAACTAAATTTGCACTGGTTTTGTCCTTGTTTTAATCCAGACTAACACCCTCACCTTTACCCCCCCCCCACCTAGACTCTTAACCCAACCATACTACCGCCACTACTAACCACAATCAGAAATAGCTAGTTGTCTTTACATACTTTAAAATCTTGTCTGACAACTTTGTTACTAATATTATAAATGACAAGAAACTATCTTAACTTGCAACATTTACTGTATATGCTGTTGATAATCAATATCTTGTTATTGTATTAAAGCCAACAACCTGTAATGCTGTTTACTATTGCTTCAACTTTGTATCTCTATTTATCATGTACATGATGTGGAGCTTTTGTACCCAGGCATCCACTGAAAAAGGACCTGTGTCCAGTCGGAATTTCTTGGTAAACAAATGTAAATAAATAAAATTTGAGGGGACACATGCATGGTCTAAAACATTTAGGAGCTGCCTCTGTCCATTAGTAGTATGGGGCAGTCCTGGGGAAAGTTTCTGTTTCACATCCATAGATCCAAGCTGTACTTGAAAATGGACAGGGATGAACTTAGTTTTATGTCGATGTGGAGTCTGTTACTAGCAATTGTATCCTCTGTGAGTTATACCTCTCCCTCCAAATCATTCTGTTGATATTGCAGAAGAGGTTTATCTTCCTAGACTGAGCATTTCTGATGCATTTGACTTACTGATGTGCAGTAAATCCATCAGTATTGGGTCAGAGGATGTATATAGGCCAGACACAGTTCACCTGTTAGCAGTCTATAGGATACCAAGTATAGTGACAGAGCTTTGAGTCAGTCTATGTAAGACATATTGTTTAGACCTTGTATAAGTTTAGTAAGATAGGTCTTGTATCATTTTAGTAAGGTATCTCTGTGGGCATTCCCACTGTTGCATGTGTCTGGACATATACATGCGAATGGATGCGTCATATTCAATGACTGACCTAATGAGATCTGAGTAAAGGGGGACAATGACACCCCTAGATCTAGGCACAATCCCTTTTTTTATAAGCATGAGCAAACTAAGGACTTTCTTACAGCAATGGACACTCGTTGGTCAAAAGTTAAGTCACATAAGTTCTCAAATCCTGAGCAACTGGGTCAACTCTCAGGGGTATATTGTGATGACTTTCCACAGGATACAATAATACATTTTTAGCATTTAGTTTCAGTCCATGATTTTAGCACCAGTTATTTATTTGGAGCAAACCTTCCTACAGGTTTGGAAAGCCATTTGTGGATTCAGTGATTGCTCCTAACTTGCAGTCATCTGAAAACTTAATCAACAAGAGCCATTTGGTATTAGCTTTTACTTCAGAAAAAGTAGATGCCAAACAGGAGATGTCCCAGCATAGAACCCTTGGGGGACTCCACCGGTGCCTGTTCTCTCTGTGGAGGTAACTTCCCTAATGCATCCTATCTGTGAGCTAGTTAGCAATCCAGTGGGTGGCATAGGAAGTTATTTTGTTTATGTAGCTTTTCTACTAAATGTCTGAGTGATGCATTCTGTCAAAAGCTTTGGCCAGGTTGAGGTATATGGTGAGTACCGTTCTGCTTTCATCCATTGCTTTGATGACCTTTTCAAAAAAGTCCAGCAGGTTAAGCAAGCATGACCTCACCTTGAGAAATCCAAAGTGAGACAGGTCCAGTGTTTGGAGGTGCCCTGTGCCCTTATTGATTCATTCCGTGATAAGTCTTTCTATGGCTTTGCATATGAGGTTGGTCAGACTTATAGGCCTGTAATTGCCCGGGGCCTGTGGAGGGTTCTCCTATATGTAGGGGATAAGACTGTAGCTGTTCTCCATTCACGTGGTACAAAACCTGTATGGATGCTGCGAATGAACAATGTTGTTAGGGATGTGGCTAAATCGTGCTTTATGCTATTTAAGATGCATCCAAGTATATTGTCAGGAGCCATCAATGCAGTATTTTTAGCTGTGTATATCACTTTTAGAACTTGGTTTTGTATTATAAGCTGGAGTCAAGCCAGTTTCAGTTATATCTTGAAGTACAGATGGAGGGAGACAGACGTAAAGTTATAGCCATTAATATCACTATATATTCAGCCTCAGTGTAGGTACCATCATTCACAATCAGCTAAGCACATTGCTGCTTTGTGCTTTTTAGATTAAGAAAAATTTAAAAAAATGCCTTGTGATTGTCTTTTGTTTTTGGGTAGCAATTTTACCCTCAGACTTGGCTTTGGTGGATTTTATTAAGCTCCTGAGTTGTTTGTTTTTCTTTTTTCTAATGACAAGCCACTTCTCAGAAGCCAAAATAAATGTCATGGGCCTCTGGCTGATAACGTTTGCACGTGATTGCAAACGGGAACAGTCATAGAATCCCCCAAGACACTAACATCCTAAAGAAAGGACTAACACAGACAAATGACTGTTACAAAAGCCACTGTTAAACCTGAGTTCAAAGAAATGTATAATAGCACCCTTTAGGAAGTCAGCCAACCTAGGAAATTACCTCATCAATAACACACCCTTAAGAGCAGAACCAGTAGTCAGGAATTTGGATACATGTAGATAGTAACCTGGCTTTTGACCACCAAGTGTCTAAGGTAGTAAAACAAACATTCTATGTTGCTCAGCTTGAAAGCAAAGGCATGTCATCTAGGTCCAAGGAAGTCACTGTTCTACTGTATTTGCCTTCATTGGCCCAACATTGCATATAGTGCCACCTTCAGTGGGCAACTGACCAGGCACAAGGAACAAATGGAACATCCACAGACTTTCCTTCCAAAAAGAACACAGGGAGTAAACAGCATGTCCTATGCAGATCACCTCAAAGCTCTATCATTATGCTCTGTTGCCTACAGTCTGTTGACAGACAATCTATTCCTGGCATACAAGGTATCCTTGGATCTGACTCTGATGGCCCCTTTGCATATCTGCAAAATGAATGACATCAGAATTACTCAATCTAGGGATTTAAACTTTGCTTGGAACATAAATAGGACATGTTGCAGGACAGGTTCTCAGAAAATTCACCTTCTCTGGAATAGGCTTCCTATGTGCAGCAGAGCTCTTCCCTAAGTCTACTCAAGAGAAACCTAGACCAGTGGATGGGAAATCAGAAATGCACTCCAGGTCTAACACCCATGACTCTAATAGACAGAGATAGCCTGTTAGGCACATAAAATTGTGGGATATATTTTGGATGCTTGACTAAGTTTATAAAGGCCCCAGTGGTCATTGGCCTAGTATAAACCTATGAATGTATGAACACATGTGTGTAGTTCATAATGTCTTGAAAAAAAAGACTTGTTTCAAGCTGCTTCAGTTCGCAAGCTACATTTTTAATGTGCAGTTATGAGTCCCTGTGAGCAAAACATACAATTTTTGGCTCTACATTCTTCTGTGATTGTGCACTTCCTTAGTTTGTTAGGCAAGAAAGAAATTATGGGCAAGGTACTTCAACTTCCAAAAGTCCTGTGGAGTTCAGCTGCCATAATTAATGGTGATCTTTCCCCCCTGAGGTGTGATTGAAAAGGGTAGAATGCAAATGCACTTGCTCAGCTCTCATAGCAGTTTCCCATAAATTCATACAAAATGTCCATCTGCACTACAAGGCTTACTCGTGGAAAACTGGGCTGCTTTCAATAGTGTAGCCAAAACCTATGTAGTACTTCATAAGCAACTGTCTGACTTACTGAAATACTGCACTTTTTAGCAGCTTACTGCCAATATCTGTGTTGTTTATGTTTGGTAATTATAAGTTAATTGATGGCATAGCAAGGGTGGGGTGAAAGGAGCAACTGCAGTGGGTGCAAAGTGTTAGGGTCTGTGATAGAGAGTTCCTGTAGTGTGCTTTTCTCTGCATCAAAAGGCAACTCAGCATTCCTTTGTGTTTTTTTTGTTGTTGTTTTTTTGGGGTTTTTTTTATGTTTCTGTTTTTGCTTTGTTTTTCTCTTTTTTTGAAATGCTAAGGGGGTGTAGTATTGTAGTATCTGTAGGAAGCAGATTGGTACAAAAGTACCTTTTTTGCTATTCACTAGAAGAACCGAGGGAGGAATGTGGATTGGCTACTGTAAGAAGCCTATGTACCAGTCAGCTTCTACAGTAAACCAAAGTCCTTTTTTTCACTCTTCAGTTGAAGAGATAAGGTGGTGGGGCAGTACTTCAAGGAACAGCACTGGGCACTTGTCACTATATGAACCATCTATGGCTGTGTTAACCAAGCACATTGCTCATTACATAAACACTGTGCTATTTCTGTATATTTTGACTATTTATTTTACTAGGTGCCATCTTATCTATAGCTGTATAAGAGGGGGAATAATGTTTTTCTTGAGGAGGCAGATTTTTACTTCCACAGCAGAGAATAGTAAAAACTCGAGTTTATATATTTCACTGTATATAGTTTCTGTTCAGTATTTTATATCTCTCCTTGCACCTCTATGGTCAAGCAGCTATCATTTTCTAGGCTTTGTTGACTGGAGCCTTGAGCTATAGTATCCCTAGCTGAGGATCTTCCCCGAATGCATGAGCACCTACCTTAGAGGAGCATGCCAGCAATTTTCTTGGATATATATTTGTAGGTGTGAATAAGCTAGTTCAGTAAACTTATAGCAACCAGTGGCTCACATTGGTTATGTTCTTTGTGGCTGCTAATGCACTCCTATTTTCCAAAGAAACCATAGTGGATGGAGATGTAGAAGCAATACCATCCTAACGTTCTTTCTACTTCTTTCCATGTTAATGTCAGTGTGAGCCAAGTTGGAGCCCTATCTCCATTCCTTTTAAATACGTCCTTGGAACCTCTTATTAGACATATAAAGCATTACTCTATCATGCAAGCTGTAATTGGGTGTGTGTGTCTGTGCATGTGTGTGTTTGTATATGTGTGTGTGTGTGTGTGCGTGTGTGTGTGTGTGTGTGTGTGTGTGTGTGTGTGTGTGTGTGTGTGTGTGTGTGTGTGTGTGTGTGTGTGTGTGTGTGTGTGTGTGTGTGTGTGTGTCTGCGTGTGTCTGTGTATCTGCGTGTGTGCACGAGTACACATGTTGGGGAGTGATCCATAACATAAGTGATATAAAAGGGGTGACATTCAATCCTCAGTTCCCAACTTGCCATAATTAATGATTCTCTCCATGTGGCAGTTGGTTAGTCATCATTTTCAGATGAAAAACAAAACAAGAACAAATCATATGTATGTATTAATATTACTTCTGGTGTGACCTGGACACCTAGTGGGCTTCAGTACTTTGATGTCCAACTTCATGTTAATCCTGCTATTGTAAGATACTCCTCACTTGATGTAGTTAAGGATATAGTTATCCAAGAGGTGTTCTTCACATCCTCTCTGATTCATAGTTAGAATTAATATCATTAAAATGATGGCTATTCCTTATTTAGTTTATCTATATCATATGTAGCAAAGGAATGTATCAGAGCTTGTCTCATCCCCAGTACAGTGTATTTGCTACTTGGGTATTGCACATAAAACCTATGACAACCCCATAAAACACTATGAAATTCTCCAAAGGATTATTAGGTGCATTATATAAGCCATTATATAAGCTATCCCATAGCTGCATTCATAAAGACTTTTCTCATCTCTTCAAAGGTAACTGAAGCCATATGGTCTGATAGCGATCAGGTCCTCCTAGGCAGTTCACGTGTAAATCTTTCACTGTTCCTTTATTTTTGTGATACTGTATACCAACATAGAAAGAAAACTTTCCCCCGTTTTTAGATCTTAGGGCACTAGTCCATGTTTTAGAGGTTACCAGAGCATGCCCTAAAGCTGATGTTAGCCTGCCAGTCCTGCCTAATTCACTTCTTTTCTTAACTCCCAGGGTTACTATACCACTAGCAAACTCTCATACCCCCTACTATGTAACTGCCTAGTTTTCATCCATGCAGTTTCACTCATGAGACCTGACAAATCCTTAACATCTCTAACTATGCCTTCCCAAAGATTTATCAGTTCTATCATCTTCTCTATCAATATCTGGAGGACTTTGTTCATTTTCTCCTCCATTTTGTATAAATTGCCTTCTTTTTCAATAGCACTGTACTTTATTTTCAGCATGTTAGCATGCCCTTCTTCTTGCATGGACTCTGCTACAGTTAAAACTTTGCCCCCTGTACTGCCTTACACATGTGTGCTAACCCTAACCACACCCCTGCCACTCAATCTAACCCTAACCCAACACATTACATTGCTAAAACCCTCTTCCTAACAGTACCTCTACACAAGGCCAAAGGATACAGAACAAGCACAACAACAATCTTGCAAATCAGTAAATTTACCCCTTGCCTTACCCTCACCCCAACCCTTATTCAAACCAGTGAACACTTGCACAAATGCACTAAACAAAATCTAACCTTTTCAGTCAAATATTCATTTTTCTGAACACTTCCACCTACAAAGCATTATAAAAGTGAGCACTGAGTCATTTGAGCATTGAGTAACATTTTCTTTTGATATTTTTAGCTGTAATCATGTACAGGACTCATTTGGTTCATCAAGCTGTAACTCAATGAAACAAAGCCATCAAAAATACTACACTGAACCTAGGAAATGAATGTTAATGTATGTACTACCTCCCACCCCCTACTTCAGATTTTTCTGCTAGTTATGTAACCTTGGCTCTAGATGATTGTGACTGTTGAAATGACACTCTGACCCCATGTTCAAAATGGGAAAAAGGAATTGTGGATGGATGGATGGATGGATGGATAGATGGAACCACTAGTTGATGCCATGTCTCACTGCTTACTAAATGAGATGTAACTCGGTGAGTGTTTTTTATATGAAGTCATTGCTGGCACTGTTTCTGTTACAATTCCAGGAATGGTTCTATGATTTTTTAACATTTCATGTTCTTCATAGCTGTATGATGAAAGAAATGTTAAGTATAAAGTAATCAGCGTATAGGAAATGAAGACCCTCACATGGATTGTGGAGTTGAAGCTGTGACCAGTTGTGTTTTTCTGGACATATGGTCATTGCAAGTAATGCTTGTATTACAAAATATGAAATAAAAAAAGCCTGAGCTACATTATTGTATTCATATCTGTATTATTTATCATGTTGTTAGTCTTTAGGACATTGTTCTGTTAATCTTCTGTATACATACAACATAGGAAAGCCTTCTACATAGTGCACCTCATAAGCAAGGGCATAGCATCCAGGTCAAGGGATGTTATAACTCCACTGTACTTGACCCTCATCAGATCACTAGCAGAGTGTAAAGCACCCTTTTGCATGTATCTCATCAGACACCTGCAGCAGCTGGAGAGAGCTTAGAGGTTTCTCACTAACAAAATATAGGGACTCTAAAGCATGACCTATGTGGACAGGCTGAAAGCCTTGTCACTTTATACTGTATCTTAAAGGCTGCTGAGAGGTTACTTGTGCCTGGCCTATAGGGCAATTTCCAACCCTGCACTAATGGAAATGCTGCACATCTGCAAGTCAGATGGTTAAAGAGTTACTCGCTATAGGGATCTCAACCTAGCTTGTTACATTAATAGAACATGCTGGAAAGACAGATACGTCTCCCAATGACTGCTGCTTCTCTGGAATAGACTCGCAGACAGGGTTAGCCAGTGTTAATCACAGGCCTACTCTCTTCATAAATTCATTCTATGAACTACTCAAAAAAGAACAAATGGGGATTCTTGGGATTAACATGTCTAAGCTTGTAAAGACTCTAGGACCACTAGCCTATTAACCTCCTGTGAACCTATGAACATACATTAATACAGATATATTTATATGTTCATAGGTTCACAGGTAAGTACTAGGCTAGCTGCCCTTGTGGACCATTTCTAACCTACCCAATTTCCGTTTTTGTGCATGAATGAACCTGTCCAATTGGATAGACATTAGCCTTACTCATCCCTTGGTGGATAATTATATAGTACGCCTAATGAGAATAACTGAGATCAAACCATAGATAATTTGAGAAGATCCACACATGGTGTAAAGCATTTAGGAGCTGCATCTGTCCATTAGTAATACAGGGCCAGTCCTGGGGTAAATTTTCTGTTTCCCATCCATATATCTAAATTACAATTGAATATGGACAGAGATGAAATTTGCTTAATATAGATCTGTAGTCTGTTCTAGAGTAACTGTATCCTCTGCAACATATACCTGTCCCTCCAAATTGTTATGCTAGTATTACAGAAGAGGTTTAGGTCCCAAGACTGAGTGCTTCTGATGGCATTGAACTTGCTGATGTGCAGTAAATCCATCAGTACTGGGTTGGAAGATGCTTTGTAGGCCAGACACAAGTCACCTCTTAGTCTATAGGATATAGAGTATAGCCACATGGCTTTGAAACAGTCCATGTAGGACATGTATTCATTTAGTATGGTATCTCTGTGGGCATTCCAGTCGTTGCTTATGTCTGGACAGATACATGACAATGGGGGCATTATAGTCATTGTTTAGCCTAATGAGGGCTGAGTAAAGAGCGAGAAAGATATTGCTAGATCTGGACATAATCTGGACAATTTAGATGGAGTTATATATAAATGATTTTGTAGTTTGCTGTGTGAATCCAGGTACGTAGAAAACATACTCTGTAATTAGCCTTGCCCAAAATGAAAATGACCATATCTAGAATGCAGGACACAACACAGTCTGTGTATCTACTGAGGAGTCATAAGTCGACAACTTACTTACATTTTTACATACATTTCTGTTACGGTATTTGTTTTTGCCAGTGTTGCTTTCTGTCAGAATTTTATATTATATAGTCCTTTTTGTGCCTGAGTGTCTCTGTTAGCAGACCTTGTCTTGCACTTATAGTCCGGATGCTTTAATTCAGCTGAGTTGAGAATAGAAATGACTTCAGATGTTAAAACATGAAGAGGCAGAATGCCATTTTAAGGTCTAAGCAGTGTTTAATTCTTTATTTTAATCTTAAGATAATTTGTAACTCCTCCCATTTCATAAAGTGATCTGTGGTGACTGTACTACATATTTGACAATGGTCTTTCAGATAATGCACTTGTTCTGTAGTTTTATTTTATTTTGGTTCAGTGACAAAAGGCAATTGTTTTATGATTGACAAATAAGTCTGTCTTTTCCAGCATTAGCAGATAAATATGTACCTTTTTTGTTTCAGCTTTTCTTTGAGCCTTAACATGCTGAAAATTTTAAGCAGTATTGCCACCAGGAACAACTCCCTTTGATATGCTCTACATGATTGGAAATGTGAACTATAAGAATGAATGAATGAATGAATGAATAAATAGGTTAATGCCAGATTAGCTCTTCGTAGTGAAGCTATCTGTACTTGTGGGTGCCACGTATTGTAGCGAGCTTCATAGAAAACTGCTGGGCATTGTTTGAGATATATTTCTTTTCTGAGAGAATGAGAAACATTGTTGATGGCACTCCACACATTTTCTTTAAGACTGCAACAGAAACTGCTATACCACGTCAATGGAACATGAAAAAAGAAGAAAAATAAAGTGCTTTGTTGGTGATCAGGGCACTTGCAGCGTTAAAATAAAACAAGTTTCATGAATTTAATCAAAAAAGTCCTTCAGTGACACACATTTATTCCATTTACTTTTGACACAGAAAATTTCTGACATTTTCTTCCTCATTAATAATCTATTTTTTTGGGAAGGGGGTGGATGCTTTTTGGATGTTTTTTGGATGCTTTTTGTTCCCCTGCTTCTTACTGGCAACTGTCCCCAATGTCTCACATTCATTATCTGGTCTATCAGTCTCTCTAATTAACCCCTCTAAACAACATCCGTAATTTTTCTCCAGGGCCAACATGGAACTTAAGGATGTCTTGGGGGGGGTCACTTTCCATCATCTGCTGGGGGGGGGGGTTCTTTCATGGCCTACCCTGGTTTCACACCCTCCCTGGCTGTATGATCTTGTCATGCGGGCAGTCATGCAATGGGAGCATATGACGTCATGCCCCCACCTTCAAAGAAGCACAGTTCCCAGCCCATTTCTACTTAGACTATGTTCTCCATGTCCAATCTATAGCCTCTGCCAGGGACAACATGGAGATGTCCATGCAACCACCCTCCCTACCAGAATGGCAAAACCACCATTCCTGCTTGTCACTACATCAGTCACATGAGCCACTAATCGAACCCAGGTCAACTCCGTGATAATCAGGGCTTTATCCCTCAACATCACCAGAGTGGCTACTAATAATCTCATTTACTGGGTTTTATTCAACATTCTTTCCCTAGCCATGTTTTGGTTTACTATGTTACTTACCATTAGGCTGTGAAACAAATGACATTATCAGTAAAATAAAATAAAACGTTTCTTATATTTTACTTTCACCTTTAGGCACCAAGTATCAGTGAATGGCAGTTATCAAGTGATGAAGACTCTGTTACTCTGTGTTGCTTCCCTATTGTACAGTCATCAAATGACTATTTGTAGCATCCCCTGCCCTTCATGCAGTTTAAAATGGATGAGGTTTCAGTTCTTCAGTTTTATTTTCCTGATGTTGAACTCCCCAGTTGCTGCCCTTGGGCATCACTGAGAGTGGAGTTTTTATTTGTGCACTAGAAGAGGTTCTATGTATATGGGCTTTTCTATTTTGGCTGTACCTGTACAGCCTTAGGGTTTCTATACACAAGTAAAAGGGTGTATGACTGAAATGATCACAGTGATGGTGCAGGTGGCCTTGTCCCCTTCCAAAAATGCAGTTTGTGTGGGTTTCACTTAAATGAAGATTTAACTGGTGTATTTCATTTGGCTGAATCTTCAGGGCTTAAATTAAGGGTAACCAACCAGATGATGTCTGCACATATGCAAAATAAGGTAAAACATTCCTTTTGTTTATATTTGTGTATAACTTTTATCAGGTGTCACAGGAATGGTACTTTTCAAAGAAGAACATGATACTATACATTGACTCCCTATTAAGTCGTGTACCAAATTACATCTGCTTTAAAATAATATGAATTACTTCAATGTTTACATTTGAATTTTACTTCTTACTATCATGTATCACAGATAGTGCATTTTAAATTATGAAGACTGTGTTGGTATGTGCTGTTCCTCCATTAAACAGCTCATAAATTGATAACACCAAACCTTTATTCCTGCTTATATTTCGCTATAATCTTTCTTTATTAAATACCACAGACTAGAGCTTTACAAGCTAAAATATAACTCTTGCTTATATTTTTCCTAATCATCATCATTGGGTATTACAGCTGCTCTATGTGCAACTGAATAAATACAGCATTTGGAGGTCATATTAATATTAATATTACATCAAAATGCACTGCCATACCATTCCATTGCACTCTAATGGAACTCTAGCAGTGCTGCAAATCGTTTGACATTCAGAGATGCTTGTTATAGTTGTATTAATAATTACAATGTCCCCAATAAAAAAATGGCCATCATTTTCATGATATCAGTACCTATTTTAGATTGTGCTGGAGAAAAGGGTTACTACTATTTGAGAACTAATAAGTGCTCGTGTTGCTCATTTTTAAAACAATAATCATTTATTCATTTATTTTACAATTTGTTTAACAGGTAAGAGAGCTGGTCTATTCACCCTTTTCAGTCATGATCTGGATACAAGAAATTCCAAAGTCAGAATATGTAGTAAAACTCAAACAAGTATATAAACAAAATGTCGGTCTGCAAACCAGATCTAATAACTTACTACCCCTGTCTGTTTGCCTTCACTTATCCATTTAGTATTCTAAAGTCCTGCGTTTAAGAGTATGAACCTTAATCTGAGGAAGACCTAAGGAAAAAGAAAAAAGAAGAAAACACTTTCATTATAAAGCATATTGTTTGCAAGTATCCAATAAGTTTATTAAGTACGACAACTTCTCTTTCTGTCTTATAAAACTGCAGTATTACCAGCTCTTTCTGTCTTATAAAACTGCAGTATTACCAGCTAACAAAATATAACTCTTACCTAACTGATTCCTTATTTAGAATAGACGTCTTACTCCCTTCTGTGGTGTGTGGGCCTAAGCCCATTCACCATCGCTCTGCTCAGGCTCCCTCCACTCTCCTGCCCTACCACCAATTCTCATACACCCCACTTCACAGAGACTTATAGCTTCTCTACCACAACCCAATAACTCTTTCTCCAGTCCCCTTTCACAAATCATTAACCAGTTACATACACCGACCCAACTCCCCTCTGTTTTTGGAACCTGACAAGGAAGGACCCCTCACCTACTTCGTCTTGCCTTGCTCTAGTAAGTAATCAAGTAATAATAATTCTTGAGATCAGTCATGAAAATATAGTAAGATTAGTTATGTGATGGTTTTCTGTAACTGTGTCAACTTGTCCACCTATGTTATTTACTGTAAATAGATATTTAGTATTTTTGTGTTCTTTTATTATTTGGGTGGCCGCGGTGGTGCAGCAGTTAGCATTGCCACCTCACAGCAAGAGCTTCTCTGGTTTGATCCTCGGCTGGGGTGCCTTCTGTGCGGAATCTGCATGTCCTCCCTGTGGTCACGTGGGTTTCCTCCAGGTGCTCCGGTTTCCTCCCACATCCCAAAGACATGCTATATATGATTTGGACACTCTAAAATTACCCCTAGGAGTGAGTGTGTGCATGTGTGTGCCTTCTGTGGAAAGGTTGGGTGCCAGGCTGGCAACTCGACACCATAAAACTCCACTGCCAATCATGAGCAGACAGGTGATCCGCCGTGGCAACCCCTAACCGGGAAAAGCCAAAAGAAGAAGATGTTCTTTTATTATTTATTACTAAATATATTTAAACTTTTCATTGTTGCTGATCCTTTAGAGAGTATTTTAACCTTTGAGAGTACTTATATCTACTGGTAGCACTAGACAAAAGGAAGCAACCTCACTGCCGAATTGTACTCCTTCCAAAAAACAAAGTCCAAGCATAAATGAGAAAAGGAGTATCAAACCACGATCGGAACCAGATAAATACGTTCAACAAAGTATGGTGAAATACGAAATCTTTAATCCATCCAACAAAATACAGAGTAAGCGCTTTCGCGTAGGGAGTCCCACGCTTCATCAGACAATTAAACAATGCAAATAACATCCCCATTTTATACTCTCCATATACAACAAGGCGGGAAAATTAGCTAGATAATTAAACAATTAGCATATCAAAAAAGGTTCGTAACTAAGCACACATTCTGACTGCAGCATCGCTGCTATTCTACTAAATATAGTGTGTGCATAAATGCAAACAAATTCATTAACCAAATTAGTAGCTGAATACACATTCTGACTGCAACGTCGCTACTGCTCTACTGAACATATTGTATGTGTAGATGCGAACAAATTCATTAGCCAGACAGTAAGAACAATAATACTAAAAGTAAAAGTAAAAATGAGAATAAAAATACACAATCTATATAAAAAACATGTAAATATACAAATGGGTATGAATATAAACATAAAAAGAAATATAGACATCCCTGATTCCATTAAGGTCCAAAACTTTCTAAATCCATTAAAATCCAAAATTATAATAATAAATAAATATATATGTAAGTAGACCTAAGTCAAACATCTATGGTCATCTGGTGAATAATAACTATGGATATTAATGTAAATACCACATATAGGGATAGAAACAAATATGATGAACTATGAAACTGTAAAACTAATCAAAAATAGTGAAAAATGATAAGAAATGTATAAAAAGTGTAGAAAATATATATAAATATATATAATATATATGATATATATATATATACAATAAAATAAACATAGACACTTATCATAAACTGTACAATCATCATACTATAAAGATCGTCTATGTAATAATGCATACAGCTTAAAACATACAGAATGAAAAATATAAAGTCCTGTATGGAAATGTATAGATTTCCTAGTCATCTGACAAGGAACCATGTCAGTAAAAGGTAAAAGTATAAATATATGTGCATACAAAAATATATATGTTTAAAATTCATGTGTATGCATATAAGGGTACATACATATATGCATATGAGATGTATGTATATAAAACATATATTTCAACCCTATATGTAACCACAATATAAACACAAGCATAAACAAAATGAAGAAAAAAACATCTAGATACATCTGGTGAATAAAGCCTGTCAATGTAAAACCAAGACTTGAAATTGACACTAAGAATTAAAAATTAAAAATTAAAACTAAAAAACATCACATCACTACTAGATGTTACTCAATTCAAGTACTGGCCTTAAGGACACATAATTGTTCAGCCCTGGAGGTAGATGTGAACCAAGCTGTAAAATCCATTTCAATTCAATCAAAGCAAGTTCATTAGCTGAATCTCCACCCTGTTGCCTCTGTCCCAGTATTTGTAGCACTCTGAAAGAAAAACCATGCAAAGGAAATTCTATTACATGTTTAGCTAGGGCATTGGTTTCTTTAGATTTCCGAATATCATACAAATGATTGTATATCCTATCTTGCAATCTCCTAGTAGTCAGCCCCACATAAAACGCCCGACAACAATTGCAGGTTGCAAGATAGATTAAATTCTTGGTGTTACATGTAGCATGAAATTTAGGAAAAAATTGGAACTGGGTAAGAGGGTTCCAAAACTGCTGTGTATTCACTATATAAGGACATCGTTTACAATGGTGGCAAGGAAAGGTGCCACAAGGCAATGGCATAAGGCTTGCAGATGGTGAAATAACAGGATGGTCATTAAACAAAATCATTTTCAAATTATCACAGTTTTTAAAAAGAAAACCAGGTCTAATACCTACTAACTTTTTGGTGCTATTGTCTATCATGAGTACATTCCAATTGTTGGATATGACAGTTTTAATAGCATTGATGTTACTAGTGTATTTAGTGACATATTTGACTGTCTCTGTTGGTCTAGAGAACTTACTTCCAGCAAAACAATTTCTAAAACTAATTAGCTGTTTATCTACAGAACTTTCCATATGAGTCTCAATGCCTAAATTACCAAGGGTATCCCGTCTGATATTGTTAACCATGGCACGGTTATACCCCGTGTCCAAAAATAGAGTTTCCATTATATCTGCTTCTTCCAGAAGGGGTTGTCCCTCTCCACATAGTCTCTGCACCCTGAGGAACTGGTTCTTAACTATGCCAGGAAACACAGTCCTCGGGTGCATGCTATCAAAAGGAAGTAGACTATTCTTCCATACAGACTTCCTGTATAGAGTCGATCTAATAGAATCATCACTATGTAGTCTCAATGTCACATCCAGAAAGTGTATCTCTTCGGATGAAACCTCACTGGTAAATCTGAGGAAGGTAGTTGTTGTTTCCAAATATCGCAAAAAGTTCTCAAAATCCTCTCTAGTCCCTCCCCAAACTATGAGGATATCATCCACGAAACGCCTATATAATCGAACATACCTATACATTTCATGTGGAAACAAAAACTGTTTCTCCCATTGTAGGACCACTAGATTAGCATAAGTATTAGCGCAGGGGGTGCCCATGGCTACCCCCACTGTTGTAAATAATGCTGACCTCTAAACAAAAACACATTGTTGTACAACACAATCTCAAGTAGCTGGCAAACCAAGATCTTCCTATCATTACTGAAACCATGCTCATTAACCAAAAGCTCATCCATATACTGCATACCTGTGTCATTTGGTATGGACGTAAACAAACTGTTTACATCTAAGGTAATGAGCAGGTAATCAGTAGATGTATCTAAAGTTAAGGTATTCAGAGTGTCCAACAACTCATAGGTATCTTTCAGAATGGAAGGATACCTAGTAATGACAGGTCTGAGGAGATGCTCTAGAAAACTAGACACATGGGATGTGACCCACCCTTCGCTAGAAACAATCGGCCTCAAAGGTACAAGTATAACTCCCTTGTGGATCTTTGGGAGGCCTTTAATTATGGGTGTCATAGGATGTTCAATGTGTAGGTATTCAAAAACCTCGACACTGATTTGTCTACACATCAACAAATCATGTAGAACATTATGAACGTTATATATAATGGAACTGACATTGTCCTCATTCATCTCTCTATAGGTGGCAATATCTGAAAGCATAGATGTCATGGAAGTCTTATAGTCCAGAGTGTTCATTATAACTATGCTGCCACCCTTATCAGCAGGCTTAATGGTGATATTGTGATTACTTTTAAGTGCAGATAACGCCCTAGAGTCATCTACAGTTAGATTATAAAATCTACCTTTCTTACTACTGCTAGAAAACAAGACATAAAAATCATTTTCACACAACCTTAAAAATGAATCAACATGGGGCGGCATGGGGGGTGTAAAGCAACTGTTACGTCGAAATTTATGTAAACCATCATTCATGTCTAATACATCATGTTTATCTATGAAAAATAGCTTTAACGACAATCGGCGACAAAAAAGTCTTAAGTCCAATAACACTTCACTTAATTTCGCAGAGTTGGCAGGAATGAAATTAAGTCCCTTATTTAACAAAGTTAGATGTGAAATGTCAAGAACAATATCAGAAAGATTAAACACAAGATCAGTCAATGCTTCATCCTTCTGGTGTGGTCTTGCCTTTCTCCTGAAAACTTTCTTTTTCTTTCCCTTGGTCCACGACTGCTCGACCTCCCCCTGTGTTGAGGTATGAACTTCTTTTTGTAAGGTAAAAAAGGGGGGTTGGGCTGTGTAGCCTTAGGTATAGCTCCCTCACTAGCAGTCGAAGCAGTAGATTGTACAAGTAGCATTTGCTGATTGGGAGGCGGTGTATCACTCATTGAGGAAGGACCACGTACCCGCCCTACCTCAACAGTTGCAACAGATGAATCATTATGCCCAGATGAAGCAGAAGCAATAGACACAAGTTCCCTGGGCTGAGTAAAAGTTGTCAAATTACTGGGCGATGGAACCACAGGCATCCCTGGTCCATCAACAAAGCCTGATGTAGGTTCACTAACAGAGGTGTGCGAATGGTGGGACCTGGGCCAAACAAACACCTGGCCTTTCACAAAATCATTATGGTCCCGTGCCAGTTTGCGATGTTTAACACTCTTGAGCCTTTCACTAAAGGCACTAACTTGTGAACAAGTGATATGTATTTTGTTTGAACAAAAGTCAGAAGTGAACCTTTCTGTCAAAGTCCTATACGTGTTATCCACTTTAATTCGCAATTCATCCTCTAATGGTGAAAAATAGCTCAACAACAGCTTGATGGAACTGAAACCTAACTCAATGTTGAGTTCTTGCCATTGTTTTAGTAATAATGGGTGTGAGTCCCCATAGGTGGGCATACAGAAAATGCGCATACCCCTGGGGACTACCCGAAAATGAAGGCAAGCTTCCAGATGGAGTCGTTGCCAAGTGTAACGCTGCAGCTGGTAGATATCATTCTCAAATGCTTTCAACAGGTTATTAAATTCTGTGATATTCTCACCTGTATTGTGAATCAACGGAACACCGCTCAAAGCGGAAAGGTCCAAAGACAATAAAGGGTTGGAGTCAGAGTTCAAAATCCCCTTCCACAAAACTGTGTCGTCCCTCGGCTCTGGACTACCATCAGTATTGACAACAGGTGTATTGACAACAGGATCCATCACGTGCAGGTGGATTGCCACAAAAAAACAAAGAAGTCAATAGACAAAAGGAAGCAACCTCACTGCCGAATTGTACTCCTTCCAAAAAACAAAGTCCAAGCATAAATGAGAAAAGGAGTATCAAACCACGATCGGAACCAGATAAATACGTTCAACAAAGTATGGTGAAACACGAAATCTTTAATCCATCCAACAAAATACAGAGTAAGCGCTTTCGCGTAGGGAGTCCCACGCTTCATCAGACAATTAAACAATGCAAATAACATCCCCATTTTATACTCTCCATATACAACAAGGCGGGAAAATTAGCTAGATAATTAAACAATTAGCATATCAAAAAAGGTTCGTAACTAAGTGCATATTCTGAATGCAGCATCGCTGCTATTCTACTAAATATAGTGTGTGCATAAATGCAAACAAATTCATTAACCAAATTAGTAGCTGAATACACATTCTGACTGCAACGTCACTACTGCTCTACTGAACATATTGTATGTGTAGATGCGAACAAATTCATTAGCCAGACAGTAAGAACAATAATACTAAAAGTAAAAGTAAAAATGAGAATAAAAATACACAAACTATATAAAAAACATGTAAATATACAAATGGGTATGAATATAAACATAAAAAGAAATATAGACATCCCTGATTCCATTAAGGTCCAAAACTTTCTAAATCCATTAAAATCCAAAATTATAATAATAAATAAATATATATGTAAGTAGACCTAAGTCAAACATCTATGGTCATCTGGTGAATAATAACTATGGATATTAATGTAAATACCACATATAGGGATAGAAACAAATATGATGAACTATGAAACTGTAAAACTAATCAAAAATAGTGAAAAATGATAAGAAATGTATAAAAAGTGTAGAAAATATATATAAATATATATAATATATATAATATATATATATACAATAAAATAAACATAGACACTTATCATAAACTGTACAATCATCATACTATAAAGATCGTCTATGTAATAATGCATACAGCTTAAAACATACAGAATGAAAAATATAAAGTCCTGTATGGAAATGTATAGATTTCCTAGTCATCTGACAAGGAACCATGTCAGTAAAAGGTAAAAGTATAAATATATGTGCATACAAAAATATATATGTTTAAAATTCATGTGTATGCATATAAGGGTACATACATATATACATATGAGATGTATGTATATAAAACATATATTTCAACCCTATATGTAACCACAATATAAACACAAGCATAAACAAAATGAAGAAAAAAACATCTAGATACATCTGATGAATAATGCCTGTCAATGTAAAACCAAGACTTGAAATTGACACTAAGAATTAAAAATTAAAAATTAAAAAACTAAAAAACATCACATCACTACTAGATGTTACTCAATTCAAGTACTGGTCTTAAGGACACATAATTGTTCAGCCCTGGAGGTAGATGTGAACCAAGCTGTAAAATCCATTTCAATTCAATCAAAGCAAGTTCATTAGCTGAATCTCCACCCCGTTGCCTCTGTCCCAGTATTTGTAGCACTCTGAAAGAAAAACCATGCAAAGGAAATTCCATTACATGTTTAGCTAGGGCATTGGTTTCTTTAGATTTCCGAATATCATACAAATGATTGTATATCCTATCTTGCAACCTCCTAGTAGTCAGCCCCACATAAAACGCCTGACAAACAATTGCAGGTTGCAAGATAGATTAAATTCTTGGTGTTACATGTAGCATGAAATTTAGGAAAAAATTGGAACTGGGTAAGAGGGTTCCAAAACTGCTGTGTATTCACTATATAAGGACATCGTTTACAATGGTGGCAAGGAAAGGTGCCACAAGGTAATGGCATAAGGCTTGCAGATGGTGAAACAACAGGATGGTCATTACACAAAATCATTTTCAAATTATCACAGTTTTTAAAAAGAAAACCAGGTCTAATACCTACTAACTTTTTGGTGCTATTGTCTATCATGAGTACATTATGGTAGCACTGTGGCCACTCCTGAAAGCCTCGGTGTTTGGTCAACATTACCATTTGTATTAATATTAATTTCATCAGTTTAATTTAATACCCTTGCAAAAGCCTTAGAGTAGCTGGCTTTGTAGTGTCTGGAGTGTGTAACTACCTTATAGTCTGTTCCGAAGGGGGGCATAGCTAGTAAATCTGAGCCAGCCATTCCCAGGTGTGTGTGTGTGTGTGTGTGTGTGTTTGCATGTGCGTGTGTGTGTGAGTGTGTGTGTGTGTGTGTGTGTGTGTGTGTGTGTGTGTGTGTGTGTGTGTGTGTGTGTGTGTGTGTGTGTGTGTGTGTGAAAATTAAATCTCAAAGAGTGTGTGTGTCAGTTGGTTGGAGCAGAGACACACAGCACTGGTTCCACTGAGAGGATGTTGGAGGACTGGGCTTGGACATTTGGCTGAGCACTCGACCCTACACCTGTGCCAGTGGGGAGTCTTATTGGGGATCTGGAGAGAGTAAGACAGGACCCAGCCACTGGACTGTGTACCCTGTATGCTCTTAAAGTAAATTGTTTATGATGCAGAGAGCCACATCTGGAAATAATGGGTGTATCCATTTTTGTTCCAAGTCAACATCCCTCTCCAGTGTCAGTGGTGAGGATTCAGGCTCCTTGATTACTCGCCCTGACTGGGGACCTCACAACTTTAATTAAATATTCTATGCTGAGTGACACAAGCATTAAGTATATTTCTAATTTTGGGTGCAGCCTTCTACTCCATCAGATGTGATTTCCCATGAATCCCAGAATATAACAAGAGCTAATGACAATGAGTCCTTAGTAAACCAAATCTAAGGGAAAACAGCACAATAAGTGATTTAATATATATCATAATTAATGATATCTCTTTGTATAAACTATGTCAGCTGTCTTGTAGCAGAGCTTTCTAACAGCATCCTCTTTTGAAAAGTACAAGAAGTGTTTTGCAGCAACACAGTCGGAGAGAACATTACTGAAAATCGCTACTTTTATTTTAAATTTAAGGATGTACTTTTTAACTGTTATAATGAAAGCCAGTTCCAAATCATGCTTGCCTAAGTGCAATTAGGTTTTACATTTTTAATTGTATTAATTTTAGCCTTGTGTTTACATGAGACTGCTGATAAGAATGATACCTTTTATAACTGACCATAAATTGAAAACCATGTTTTTTTAAAATCAGTACATTCTAATTGGGAGACTTTTTTGCTCTAATTTGCATGTAAACTGTATTGTGTATTGTAGTCCCAAAGATGGGGAGGGGGGGGGGGGTGTCTGCAGTAACTGACTTTAATCCTGCTTATGAGAAGTCAACCAAACAAAAATAAAAATCAAGCTGCCCCAAGGACAGTTTTGAACCATAACTTCATTTGCTTTGAAGGAGAATTTTACAGGCAGGTTAGAGGGGTTGCGATGGGTGCCTCTTGTGCACCCATCTTTGCTAATCTTGTTATGTATGAGTGGGAGAATCAATTTCTCTTCCCTTGTAAATATTTTTCTAACATCTCCTTTTATAGCAGATATTTGGATGATTTGTTCATTCTAAGGAATGGGCCCATGAATGAGATTTCTCTTTTTATGGATTACATCAACAATACTACTGACTTTTTGCGTTTTACGCATCAATTTTTCACCAGTGGGATTGCATATTTGGATACCTTTATCAGCCACTCTAGTAATGGTTTTGATTCTAGGATTTATCAAAAAGACACATTTTCAAATAATTATTTGCATTTTTCAAGTGACCATCCTAGGTATACTTTTGAGAATATTTTTAAAGGGCAATGCATTAGAGCTGCCCGTATGTCATCTAGCCAAGCTGTTATGGTAAAGGAACTTGATTTTATTAAATTAATGTTTTTGGATAGGGGTTATCCGATTAGTATGTTAGATGACGTTATTTCATATGTCAAACGTGAATGGGGGAATAAATTCTTTCCAATTTTAGGGAAGGGTGATCTTTTTAGGAAAAATCTTGTGACCTCCTCTTTCCAAAAGTCTAGAGTATGTGTTTTGACCTTCTCCCCGTATGTACAATATATAAAAAATATTATTTTTAAATGTTGGAGGTTGTTCCAGGCTGACAACGACTGTGTTGAGACCTTGGGTAGCCAGCCTAATTTTGTGTATAGAACAGGTCCGAATATTAAGGACCTTCTTGAGTATAGGAAAAAACCTAGATTCACCTTTGGTATGACGAAGAAATGTGGACATTGTGGTCAATGTTCATCCATATTAGAAACTAATGGGGTTAGGTTGGGTGACCTCAGTAAAGTTTATGTTAAGAGTATAGGTGGTAATTGTCAAACCCCTAGAGTGGTATACATTGCCCGATGTTCCAAATGATCTGTGTTTTACATCGGAAAGACCAAGAGGTCTTTCAGAAAGCATATTTATGAACATTTGTACAAAATAAGAACTGGTGATCTTAAGAACGCCTTAGCTCAGCACATTTCTTTTCATGACAACTCCCATATTTTTAAGTTTTTTATCATAGATAGGGTCGATATTGTTACTAGTGGAGGGAATTGGAAGGTCAATTTGGCTAAAAGAGAAGCTATTTGGCAGTTTAGAACCAATGACACTTGCTTTATTTTATAAGTATTAAACCTTTTTTACAAGTTTAAATCGAACTATTTTCCTATTTTAGGCTTTTCATCAATAGATTGTTGCTTTTTAACTGATTTTAAATTATGTTATGTTTATGTATAACATTTATAACATATGTATTCATTTTACATATTATGTTATTGAGTTTTGTGACAGGTTAGTTTGATATATGCACTGGGAAAATGCCATGAGTTACATGGAAATGTTCCTTTAAGACTTTTGGCGCCAAATTTTCAAATTAGAGTATATTAGTGTGTTGAGTTTTTTTGTTCAGGGTTCTGATGAAGTCTGGTCACAGATGAAAGCGCTTAACCCTGGTTTCATGTTTGTATTTTTTCATGGATTCAGTGGACTTTTTCTACAATAGATTCACCTATTTTTTACTGGTATTTTACCAAGTGGAATTTGTTCAGTGGACAATTAACTTTTACCATTGTGTCTTGTGCAATTGGGAGTTGGATCCTTGGGGCAGCTTGATTTTTATTTTCTGCTTATGAGAAGTGCCCACTGTCCTACTAGCAGTCTTGCTGATATCGGAACACTACAGATTCAGACATTCATAGGACATGGCATCATTTAGTTCAGGAAATGTTTAACGGGTGGCATGATGCTAGGGTAATCCTATGAGCTTGGCTTGTAATTGCTCCAGTGCCATTAGCCTAGTACACACCTATGAACCTACCTTGCAAAATTAACTATTGTGTATGAGACAATACAAATGCGGTATCATTTTCAACAACATTGGGATAGCCATGCAAAGCTAGCATTTCAACCCCCCCCCCCCAAACAAAATGATGTAATAGCAGATGAATTTAGAATTTTCAAGATGTCTTTCCTGATATAAAAAGATGACGGATTATGAAATTACAATATGTGAGGTATATATATATATATATATGTCACCAGAGCTGTGGATGAAGGTAAGGCAGTTCATACAACCTACCTTCATCTGGCCAAGGCCTTTGATACCATTCCTCACTCAGGAATTACTGATAAACTCACCAAACTAGGCATCAACCCCCACAGTGTGAAAGTAGCAGACTCCAAGTCAGACTGCCGACCAGTCATGAGTGGAGTCCCACAGGGATCAGTCCTGCGTCCTCTTCTGTTTGGCATCTACTTCTCAGAAGACCCGGCCAACACAGAAAGACTCTGGCTGACCAAGTTCGCAGACGACTGCAAGCTGGGAGCTATTATTAACTCCCCAGTGATGCAGACATCCTACAGAAAGGCCTCACTGAGACCAATGACTGGTGTCGGAATCATGGCCTTAAGCTTAATGCCAAAAAATGCGTTGTCATCCCCTTTGGGAAAACTCAGTTTCCACTAATTACCACATTGATGAGAGTCCACTGAACACTGAAGGCATTATAAGAGATCTGGGGACACAGGTTGACAGCAACCTCTCCTTAGACCACCACATTGCCACTGTGGTCAGAAAGTCCTTCTATGTGTAACATCTCATTACCAAAGATTTTGCATAGAGGAAGAAAGAGGTCATCATCTCTCTCTACTCTTCCCTCATTAGGCCAATCAGAGTATAATGCCGCATTTGGCATGTACCTCACTAGACACCTGCAACAGCTGGAGAAGCCACAAAAGTACCTCACAAAGAGGATCCCAGGCCTTAAACACGTCTTATATGGACAGACTCAAAAAACTCCAGCTATTCTCTGTCTCATATCGTCTACTAAGAGGTGCTTTCTGCTTGACTTACAAAGCCATGTCTGACCCAGCTCTGTTAGAAATGCTGTATCTAAAGAAATCCCAATACCCCCTCACCATACACTCCAGAGACCTCAACCTCATTACCACAATCAACAGAACATGCTGGAGGGACAGGTTCATAAGTCAGAGACTGCCCATGCTCTGGAATAGACTTCCCATACATTTCAAGCAGAGCACCTCACTGGCCCTCTTGAAGAGAAATCTTGATGAGTGGATGGGAAATAGAAAGTTCACCCCGGGGATCACTCCAGTGACTCTACTTGATAGAGGCACTGTGAATTAAGGTCAGGTGGCATGATGCCAGGGTACTTCCATGGGCTAGGCTCCAGGGCCATTAGCCTAGTTTATTACCTATGAACCTATAGGTGACTTCCACATAGAAGGCTAGTGAAACTGACACTTTTATTGATATTTCCATAATAATGATTTTTCAAAAAGCAACACAACTTTATTGCCAGGGAATACATGATTTCTGACATCACGTTGATTAAATGTGTCAATGACATCTTCTTTGTACCTTGTTAATGTCCAATATTAAACACACTGAGAAAACACTAATAAGTTATCATTATGCTTTTGATCATATCATATTAAAATGATGAACATGTTAAGGACATGGGTACTGTTGTTACTTGAACACTGGTTAGAAAGCATATATGGTACAATAAAAAACATGAGTAGTGCCATAGAAGTACAATTTCTTGGTGCACTTATGTGTTCAAGTATTATTATTATTATTATTATTATTATTATTATTATTATTATTATTATCATTTGTCTTTGTTGACCAGGAAAATCTAAATGGGCAGAGCTAATTTTCAACAGTGGCCTGGGAGGAAAAGTTACATTAGAGTATACTTATATTAACAAGAGAATTTAGACAGCTCTCAGAAAACAACAGCTACATTTTACAGAAAAAAAAGCATTGTTACAATACAGATATTTACAATAATGTATTTACATCAATATGTATAGGTGTATGCAGTTTTGGTTGCTATAAATTCTTGCAGAAATTAAATGTGTTTGTACTGTCAAAAGGAAATCATTGCTGTAAAGAAGTTTAGTGTTCACTTCTTACGTTTCAGTACAGAAAGATTTGTAAAAAAGTGTAAGAGATATAATGAAGACTATAGCTGAGAAATAAGTTATGAAATTACATAGGAGCGAGATATTTGTATTGTATTGGAGGACAGAGGTAATAGTATTGGAGGACAGTGGTAATAGTATTGGAGGACAGTGGTAATAGCATTGGAATGAGAGGGCATAGTATAGGATGAGATATATCTAGGCTGCCGGTTCCTAATTGGTGTATCTGGAAGGTTTATAACTTATGTATATAGGGAGTGCATGAGGTAGATAGAATGATAGATGGGGCTGTTATAAAAAAAGGCTGTGAAGCAGCGTTTAAGTGTTTAAGTAAGGAAGGGTGGGAAGTAATGCTTAACAGGAGTGTGAAGAGAAGTATATTGATTCAAGTGCAGGAAGGAAAGTTGCTAGTGGTGCACTGATGAAAGTACAAGAGAGCAAAAATCTAGCCTTAGGTAATAAGAAGTTTAGAAGTTTGTACTTTCATTAGACGTCTAAAATATGGTCATGAGCCTGACCATGACTGGTAATGTATTGTCTGAGCTGGATCTTATAGCTTGGGAGTTTGTTAGTTATTTTTACTTATGTAGGGATGGTGTTCCAGAGTCTGGAGTTTGTAACAGGGGAATCGTGAGTTCCTTTATGAATTATTTGCTTTACTAGTGATTAGTAGAAATTTCACATTTGAATGAAGGACTCTTGTGGGAATGTAGGGCAATAGTATATTTTTGTTAATGCTGAGCATTTGTCAGGATGAATATCAATATATTAATCTGTATGCCATAAATGAGAGTATGTTAGGTAGTAGTGGTGGGTTCAGTGTGCAGTGTTGGTAGCAGATTTGCTAATTTGTTGTAGCAGGAAGCTAATTTGGACCATTTTCATGCTCAACTTGAATAAAAAGGAAACAAAAAAGTACAATTAAAAAGAAAAATGCATAATTACATAAAGAGGAAATGCAAAAGGTCTTTACAGGCTGTGAGTTTGTGTTACTGACATTTGACAATTATGACATTTAATGAAACATACACATTAGTAGGAAAATAAAATAAAATAGAAAATACTCAGATACTTGAAAAGGATGAGTATGCAAAACATAGAACAGTACATATTGCTAGGTAAATATAAAATACGGTTTACTACTGTCATGTCGAAACCGCATCGGTCGACCGTTTAAAGTGTCAACACTAAATGTGGAATTCAGCATGCTGAAAAGTAAACCAATCCGAAAATGAATACATCGACAACCATGGTTCGATGTATTCGGCATAGCAGGAGATGATGTCACTCACCTCCTGCTATGAACATTAGTGTACTGTTAGACTTACAGTCAATGGTACATTAATTGCACTGTTGATGCACGCCCCACACCCCCTGCAAATTAAATATACCAACTCCGAGATCACACTTCAGTGAGGAAATGGGCTAATTCCCTGTTCCTCACTGAACTGTGATCCCCCTGCACAATGTCAATCCCAAATGCTTGACTGACACTACCCGTTCACTTCAGCATAGTCGATCGATTTGGGTTCTACATTCTGTCCAGTTGGAAACTGCAGGTTGACCATTTGCTAGTCGACTGATGCAGTTTTCAGGTTTTAATTGTAAACCATAATATACATTATATACATCATTGGTATAAATTGTTTGTAAAGCAAAAATAAAGCAAAAAAAAAAAAAAAAAAAGAAAATCATGTCAAAAAAACAGGAAGTGCTTTGCCCAGCAAGGTAAAAACTCCCTCATCAATCTGAACATGCATGTCGGGACTAATCAAGTTCTCCAAAGCCATATAGAAATTAACCAAATAAGCTAAGGTACTATAAGGCTTTCTATGGTTATGTCTGGAACCTTACAGGTAATAACCAGCAATGTTCCAAACAAATGGTGAATGGGACCACCTATATGAAGTGCAAGGATATAGCAGATCAGCTGGCTGATACATTTAGCTACATGATAACACATGGAAGCTAACAAGAGAACACAGGAAAACACAATAAAACATAGCCACTGAGTTGCTGCAAAAAGAACTTTACTGGCTTTGTGGCACCTCAGCCGAATGCCTTCAGAGGAATAATTTCCATTGCATCATGCAGCCATTTTAAATTCACATCAATTAATCAATTAATTCAAACCATAGTTTTCCCCTTATCCATTGCCTTAGTGACTTTTTCAAAGAAGTCCACCTTATTCAGTAAGCATGACTGCCCTTTGACAAAGCCAAACTGGGATGGAGCCAGTGTCTGGAGGTCTCCTATGAAATTAATTTCCATGATAATTCTTTCCATGGCTTTGCAAATAAGACTAGTCATACTAATGGGTCTATAGTTTCCAAGATCTGTAAAAGGACCTTCCTTAGAAGGGGGATGACCATTGCAGTCCTCCATTCATGTACCACAAAGCCTGCTTTAAGACTATAGTTAAATAATGACTCCAGCAGTCATAATAAGTTATATTTTCAGACTATTCAAGAGGCATTCTAGGATGGAAAAAGGTTTTGTTAGAAATCTGACAGCCTGAAGTCAAAACCAAAGGGGATCTCAATGTACTTAATTCTCTTCTGTGTTGTTTACTTTCTCTCTTAATTGCTCTGAATGTTTCACATCTGACAGAACTAATGTTTATGTCATTTCAACTGCTCTGGCTAGTTGTAGGCTTGCTTTGGTGTTCAAAGATGATAATGTTGTGTGTTCTATCTTTACACCAGCCACTTGGAGAAATACTCTTGTCCAATGTGACTGCATAATGGGTGTATCACACATCCTGAGACATTATCCTTCAGATGATACAGGCCCATCTAACTATTCTGGTGGCAATTCAAGTTTATCTTAAATTATCATGTAGTGCTACAATAAAGAAACAAGAACAGCATAGGTAAAACCATAAAATCACATGTTACTTTTCTGCATTGTCTAAACATGTTCCATCAACATTAAACTGTCTTTGGAAATGCATGATAAAAAATAAATAGCTTACAAAACTGTTTAAGGATTTTTTATGTGATTTTATTTGGCTGTTTTCAGGAGATTTAGTCAGGAAAGTACTCTACTCAAATAAAATGCTGCTTTAAATTGGGCAACATCATACTGATTGTGGTAAATGTTCTTATTTAAAAATATATTTTCTCATTTGTTTGCAATTGCAGTGTAATAAACAGAACCTCAGTAGTCCACTGTTGAATAAATGGAAAGCTTAGCAATATCTCTCTAAACCCTATAATTTTCTCTGGGTTATAAACTGCATAATTAATTACTTGCAGGATTATGGAAATTTCCTTTCCTGACAAATGTAGCAGTAGTTGTTTGGTGAGTAGCTACGTCCTGTTGATGAATGATTATAAGTTTCCTAAATTATTTTAATTATATATTCTACAAACTGGTGCAATTAATCTTACTGTGTTCACAAACTGTATCACATGGTTTTGTCCTCTGGTTTTAATAAACGATTATCAAATATGAACTTCTGTTGCCTTTATGTAGTCTTCATTACTGTTATTTGTTGAGGTTCATCAATTAATGACAAGATAATATTGGCACATATTATGTTTAACAATGTGATTAGAGAAACTGATTGTGCCATCATATTGTTTTCTTTAAATAAGTTTTTATAGTGCAATGATATAATTTTACTTGCATGTTATTTAACTGATGTATTACAGTTGCTAAAAGGGTACACTATCTTATATTTAAAATATGTTAAGAAAAAAGTAGTTAGTACCTGGCACCTTTTCTATAACATATATAGTGTTTTGTACTTTGGTCTTTAAAATAAGTCTAGCTTTCTGGGAAAGAATTTAGTAAAACTAGTGGTAATGCTATAGTGAGTCTCAATACACATATAAATTAATGAAGGGTAGAACAGTGATACAGTGGTGAACTTGCTGCCTTAGAGTGAGTGATTCTTCAGTTTGGTTCCCAACTGAGGCATCCTCTGAACAGATTGCACTCGTTGTCCTGTACCCACACATCTGGGGAAGTAGGATAGATATTGAAGTGAATTTGGGAATATTTGCACAGACAGAGGAGGCATAAAGTAATGTAAATAGCAGAAAACCAAGAATGTGGTGTAGATAATTGGTTCAACAAACAACTGAACAAGAACAAAGTAAAAACAAAAGAGGATGAACCAAACTACAGCAGGCAGCAGGTAAAAAAGAATTCTGGCTTTGTCCCGATTTCTTGCACTGAGAGGTTGAGAGGTATGGTTTGGACTGTCTCTATTTGTGTTGCTTCTGTTAGATAGGGTTTTGATTTCTATAATGTACCAAACTTCTTGTGAGTTCTTGAGATTACATAGTCAATATGTTTCTTAAAGGATCATTTATGATCTATGAATTTACCTAACAGTTTGGCATTGAATATTTGTTCAATTGTTGTTTTATTTTGTGAAGTAGTTGAGATTTTAGTGGAGCCATATACAGGCACTTTAGTTTTATTGGCATTTAATAATAAAAAATAGACTTTAAACCATAGTTCATGGCCTTGAAGGTTAGTGTATACAGAATGCTGCAACTGCCTGAGGGAGTTAGCAGTGCAGATACCAATAGAGTCATCAGCGTACTGTACTAATTTGGCACCAGGCATCTTGGCATGCATGTGATTTGCAAAGCTTCTGAACAGAACTGGTTGAAGAAATGAGCCTTGTGGAACACCTAGATTAATGTGTAAAAAAGAAGAAACTGCTTAGGACTATTTCACTTTTTTTTTGTCAAATAAATAGCTTTTGAACCAATCAGTTGTACTAGCCATTCAAGAAGGAAAAGGTGGGACTTATGGCACGTTACAGAGCTGAAGTTACAAGCATAATTAATCTAAAAAGAAGTCAGGAAAAGACAGTCATAGCACATCAATATAAAAAAAGGGGTAAGATGCATCAAAAGACAAAAAAGCGAAGGCAAATTATAAATACAAGATACCACTATTGCCACTACTGAAGTAACAACCCACAAGGGAGCCTTCCATCCCTTATGCTATGGATATGGCCAATCTGTCAAAAAAATAGATAAAATCTACCAAGAGGTAGTCAATACCTGAGAGACTGCCCAGGAGTATATCAGTAAAACCGATGCCAGATTACATGAAATGTGGATTACCTTGTCTTTTCACTCAGATGAAATCCAAGAGTTAAAGATAGGGAATGTGACTCCATGGGTTAATTTGGCAGAAATGGAATCCATGCAGAAGGAAATGAAGGAGAAGATCATGGATGGAGGGGAAATCTCAGGTTTATTAACATACCTAAGGGCAAAGATTGTGTTAGTTTATGAAGAACCAAATCAGTACCTGTACAGGTATCCCTATCCAGACTGTGTTGATCGAGAGGGAACACAGAAGTTTTCAGAGCGAAGGAGAGCTGCCCATGCTTCCCACTCCCAATTATAGTTAAGCTAAAGACTTTTACTCTTAAGGAGCAGATATTGGGCAGCTTATGGAAGAAAGGGAAAATCATGAAGGTAAAGGACAATCAGGTCCTTGTGGACCAGGGCTACTCCTTAGCAACAAGACTGAGGAGACCCCAGTTTGTTTCATGCTTCAAGCTATGTAAATCTGTTAGCCTGAGATTTCCACTAATGTATCCAACAGTACTCAAAGTATTCTTTCCAATAGGAGCAAAGTCTTTTGCTCATCCACAACAGGCCATAAATGAACTTCACAACTACCAGCAGGCTAATGAGAGAGCTTCACAACCACAGAAAGAGACACAGTGGAGCAGCAAGAAAGAAGGATCATTGGCGATTGCAGCAGATATGGCCAGTGAAACCATTCCCACGTTTCAAACTGCAGATGCAGAAGAGAAGGAGAGAGAAGGTCAAGCACCCTAACAATATTCAGAATGGTATACCTAGGCAGCCTCTTTAACAAGATTGTGCGCCGATGCAAGAAGCTGAGATTCACTTGTGAAAGACTGTTGGTTTTGAATATTAACATTGTTCTGGCAAAAATAATACTGTATGTTTTTCTTTTTTTTTTTTTTTTCTATTTTGCAAAAGGTAATGATGTATCTGAGGGTGAGGGATGATGATGGTACTTGCTGGGAATGGATACCGCTACTGAATTAAGAATCGAAAACAATGCCCACATTACATGAGCACAGTTTAGCAATGCCATCTGGCTAATAAAATATGCATTACAACACTGACTTAATAGTATAGAAGAGGGCATTGTCCTGTAATTTGCAAAAGAAGACTTTTTTTTTTCTTTTCACTTTTAAACTATTTTGCCTGTGTATAGTATACTTATTTTGTTTAAAATTCACATGGAGTTATTATGTACTATATGGCTGGAGGCTGCTAGATCTATGGATATGGAACAATGAATAAATGGTAAGGCTGTTGTGCAGTCAGCTGGCAAGAGGAAAGTCCCACTCTGGGGGAGAGTAATTGAAAATAGGTCTGCTTGTGTTAGAAGGCAGAGCTGTAAGACTGGCATCCACAGCATTTGTACTGTGTGCGTCTATGTATTGTATGAGATGCCAGCATTCCACCCTGCAAGGATAAATATTCTCAATTGAAAAGTGAAAGTACTAGTCTAAGCTTTAAGACAGAATAAGAGTAGAATAAAAGATGATTTCACCATATTAAGCTAATTAATGGGGTTACAGCTTCTCATTCAATAGTAGGCCTGTGTCACTGCCAACATCTATTTTGATGGGAGAAGCCACTGAGAAACCTAGGGGGGATATATCTCTGGGAGAAATTCTGGAATGCAGGAATGCTGAAGCAAAGTTAGTAAGGAGGATGTTCCTAAGTGAGACACACCAGCAAGGGCTAACTCACATATTTGCATATAAAAAAGTAAAGGATTGTAAGAGGACAGGTGTGCCATTTAGTTGAAAGAACAGGTTTATGTGTACTTTAAACAGGGGCAGATGTCAGAACAAGATTAGGAGGATACTAAAGGAAATGCCAGCAAAACTTGAGCTTTGGCAGATATTATATTTGAAAGATAGGTGGGAATGTTTTTTCTATGAGACAGCCTGCAAGGCACTACAAGGAAGATGAGTTCGGGCAGGGGGTGGGGTTTTAATGTGTACATAGTTCAGAATGCTAGTTCCTATAAGTTGAGTTTCAAGTTATGACTTTTTAATTTTCAGAGGAGGATTGACAAAGCGGAAATAAGAGGGTTGTTCTTAAAGGCATAATTACCAAGTCATGGGGAGTGGGGGAACACCCGCATAGGGAGCTTTGATGTTGAGGATGATGTCTTGGAATAACACAAAATTCCTCTGCTTGAACAGGATTCCAATGAAGGCAGTCCCACAAAAACAGTTCGGAGTAATAGTGCACACCAAAAACTAGTCAGTCAATGACCGGATAATGATAAAATAAATAATTTATTGAATCTTAAAAGAAATCAGGTTGATTGAGCGCTTTTATTTCCACTCGGGAAACTTCATCAGAATAAAAAATGCTAGTATGCGGACATATTTATACTTGATTAGCTTCAATTCATTTCAATTACATCCTTAATTCAATAATCACTGTGGTTTATATAGATACAGTACAAACTATCAAAGCAAAGTGTTAAAAACAATGTATATATCTTGAAATGTAAGATGTACATATGGTACACACATAAGTATAACACTGTAAGACATAGCATAAAAAGATGCACCTATATATGCAAATCTCTCTCTCTATAAATTCATAAAAAATTCATAAAAAGTTCTTAACTAGCTCTTGCATATAATAGTATAATAATAATAATAATAATTTTGTATCATCTATTTATTTATTTTAATATATATTTATGTACATGTTTACATATTTAGGTATATTTATACACTTATACATTTATACACTTAGCGTATCAAGAGATATTATTATTATTATTATTATTATACTATTATATGCATGAGCTAGCTAAGATTTTTTTATAAATTTATAGCGAGAGATTTGCATATATAGGTGCGTCTTTTTATGCTATGTCTTACAGTGTTAACAATTTTATATACTTATATGTGTACCATATGCACATCTTACATTTCAAGATATATACATTGTTTTTACCACTTTGCTTTGATAGTTTGTACTGTATCTTTAATATAAACCACAGTGATTATTGAATTAAGGATGTAATTGAAATGAATTGAAGCTAATCAAGCATAAATATGTCCGCATACTAGCATTTTTTATTCTGATGAAGTTTCCAGAATGGAAATGAAAGCGCTCAATCAGCCTGATTTCTTTTAAGATTCAATAAATTATTTATTTTATCATTATCTGGTCATTGAGTGACTAGTTTTTGGTGTGCACTATTACTCCGAACTGTCTTTGTGGGACTACCTTTATTGGGATCCTGTTCAAGTGGAGGAATTTTGTGTTATTGTTTTTTTTCCTTTTCTCCATTATCCATTCCTTGTGTGGTGTTAATGATGTCTTGGAATGTCATTGGCTCACTGATAGGGAGATGCTATGGCAAGTGATAGAATATTCCAGTAGACACAGGATAGACATAATGATGGTGCAGGAAGCACAACTGTTGAGAAAGAACATGATGAATTGATTAAGAAGGGATTTGAACAGGGGTGCTATGCAAGTGTTCCAGAGGAAAAGAAGACAGGTGTGTTAACATTGTTAAGGAAAGGCTACCTATTCAGATCACAGAACATATAAGGGATGAAGAAGGTTGCTATGCAATGATTAGGGGAATGTGGCAGAAATGGAGAATTACAATAGGTTATATCTACCTGCCACAGAGATCTACCATCCCAGAAATAAGAGCAATTATGGGAGTAGTTGTCTTCTCTATGCAAGGTGAAGGGGAAATAGGAAGATACTGGAACATCCTAGGAAACAAAGATCATGCCAGTCAGGACAAACAAAGGCATAAGGGAAGACCAAAGGAGAGGATGTTAAGTGCATTGTTAAAAATCTGTGGTCTGCAAGACACAGGAGAAGTAGAAGCTAGGAATAAAAATTACACACATTGGTCTGGTAGATTTGGAATGTATTTCAGGCTAGATAGGATACGCATAACAAAAGTGCATGGTCATATAGTCGGATATTGGAGAACTCATTCTATATTGTTGTCAGTCCATGTACCCCTTGAACTGCGACTATAGGTTGGTGGTGTTGAATGCAGAAATAGATACTGGAGGTTTCAAGTAGGGTGGCTCAAAAAGGCTGCTATAAAGCAGGATGTAAAGGAAACAGTGTGTAGGCTCAGAAAAGTAACACAGGGAGAAGAAACAGAGGTAATAAATGTCTGTAAAGGCAAGTAGCAACAACTACAAAGGAAAATGGAGGGATGAGAAAAAAGACATAAGGGGAATAAATAGGAAAAAGAGATGAAAATGCTATAATTAATAAAAGAATTGCAAGAAAAGAGGGAGATTCTAGATGTGACATCTGGTGAAGAACATGCTAGGATAGAAAGGAACTGGAGAGGGTGATTTAACTTGGAAACTGATCAAAAACAGTAACAATTAAAATTTGTTTATGAAGGAGATGGCCCCAAGAAAGTGAGGAAACTGGCAGTGAGATGGATAAATGAATGCCAATCTCATATCAAAGACAAGGATACCCCCTACTACCCTTACTGTTGGCTATTTATTTGGAACTGCTAGCTCAAAAGATGAGGAAACCAGGATTAGAAGATGGTACTAGGCATGGGATGAGGAGAAATGTGCCATGTTTGTGGATGACAGGATGACATAGTACTTTATCTTAGAAATCCAGAGGCGGCCTTTCCACCAATTTTTAATATATTGATGACATTCGGCTATATTTTGGGCTATAACATAAACGTGGACAAAGCTAAAGCACTATCTATTAATCACATACCCAATTTTTCACTTGTAAGTGATTATCCCCAACCGTGGGGACATAGTAAATTGAAATAGATGGGAGTATGGTTAATACAGAAGATGGAAGAGTCTCCACAAGAAACATGGGACCAGACTAAGAGGAAAATCTTTCAATATTTGAACAAAATGGCAAGCAGATTACTCTGATATCCTAAACAGAGTCCAGGCTATTAAAATGTCTGTTGCTCCCTTATTATTATATGTAGATCAATAATTTCTCTTTGACCCTGGGAAAGAATATTGGGCTAAACTAATACGGCAATGCATGAGGTTTATATGAAAGATCAGGAGATAAAGGGTGAAATGGCAGAAGATGATACCATTTATTTTTATTTATTTATTTATCTATTTATTTATTGTATTTTACATTTGGAAACCAGGAAAGTCCAACTGGACATCATCCTTTTTCAGTGGAGGCCTGGGGAGAAAAGCTCTGTGTTTATGAACAATAGTTACTACAGTAATTGGAAGATACACAAATAACATTCAGAAAAGTTACTATATACAATTTTACAATTTTGGAGGTGTCATGATACACAAAATTCATACACAGAAGTTAATATATACAATTCTACAATTTTGGGAAGGTGTCATGATACAGGAGAGTTACATTAAAATACAGATTTCATTCATGGAAGCAATTATATACAGATTTAGGAGTGTGGTCTTCTTGGCTGTTTGTAGTAACTGTTCCGCATTCTATGCAGGGACAACAAATAGAAGATTCAAGGATAAGATTAGGGAGCTTGTTTACAGTATCAGGAATGGTAACACCACTAATGCATTAGCCAAGCACATCACTGCCTTTGATTCCACACACGTTTTCAGGTTTTTGGTGATTGAAGTGGTTAAGTTGTATGATTGTGGAGGTGATACTGAGAACTTAACAGAGACCCCTAAAACTAGGTGGATTATTAGGATAAGAGCAAGTGTAGGCAAAGGTTTGAATGACAAAGTTCAGTTGAAGCCTATTCTTAAAACTAGGGCATTATGTAGATAAATTAATAAATTTATTTAAATTTTTTGAGATGGAACATCGTGCATTGACAGTTTTTTATCAAAATGATTTTCATGTTTTGTATATATTTTTGTATACATATATTTTTTATAGAAATAGGATACTGTCTTTTTTAAATAAACTTGCATATATCCAGGGTGCAACATTGTTGCTAATGTATTTAACTATAGTGCTCTATGATTGTTTGAAATATATCTGATTGCTTTTTATATATGTTATGGAGTTTGTTATTGTTTTTAATGTCTGGAAAAGCAGTACCTCGGATACTGTGAAAGTGCTAACGTCTATTAAAAGCTTTTTTATTTTATGATTTGTAACTGCCACAACTGACTACTGCATTGTTTTGGTTCAATTTATGTGCGTTTAGATATTTATCATTGATTTAAGTGAACCATTTGTCATCTCCACTGCTATTTTTATTTGTATATACAGATTTACAAGTCTGGTAACTAGGATAGTCCATTGCACATATCATATGTGTGAGAGATATAGGACATTTCTTAAATTAGGTAAGTCAAAGTGGCAGACAGAAATACTTACATGGAACAAGTGGATTCCACTGTGGAGGTTCTATGGCCTGCACTGTGGAAAGGCTGATGGAGGAAGGAGAGAATAGACAGATTACTGTTTAGTAAGTGTGGAATATAGTTGAGGAAGGAAAATAGAATAGTGTTTTTTTTTTCCAAACACCTTCACTGAGTAGTTACCTGTGACACAGGGCAAATTCAGATACATACTAAAGCAATCATCCTAAAATCAGAGTAGTGTTATATTGAGGATAGGTCCTAGCTAGGAGTGGCACAAGAGCAAAGCCATGTATCGGCCAGGTGAGCTTTTAAGGATTTTTTGAAATGTGTTATTGAGGTTGTAGCTATTAAGTTGGTGGGTAAGGAATTCCATTCTCTAGTTATGAAATTTAAGTAGAGAGATTCACCTACTGTATTACTTGCTTTACTTACATCCAGGAGTTTATTATTGGACTGTAACACTCTGTTACTGATATAGGGATGAAGTAGTTTTTTTAATGCAGGGCTTTTTTTGGGATGATGTAGAATTTTATGGGCTAGAGCAAGTTGGTTATAAAGGATGAGCTGTGGTAATTCTAACCATTTAAGTTGCTTTAGGGCTATGCAGTGGTAAGACCTATAGGGAGAGTCAATAGCAAAACTGGCAATTTTATTGTAACACACCTCAAGTGTAGCACTATCTGTTTTTCTTAGATTAGTGAGAATTGGAGAAGCATAGTAAGTGTTAAGAGCAGGTGTGTATGTACTATTGTTTCTTTAGTTGTTCTTGCAAGAAATTGCTTGTTTCTGTATAGGACACCCAATTTTTTGGGGATCTTCTTTATGGTATGGGAGATGTGAGTATCAAATCTCATATTACAGTTGATTTTGACCCCAGGTAGTTTAGTGTGGGCAACAGGTGAGCTAATTGTGGTATTTTTGGATGTGATGTTGAATGGACGGGCTTCTGTAATGTACCTAGTCAGGTGGAAGAGCATAGTTTAGTTTTATTAGGGTTAAGAATAAGCTGGGAGTTAGAGAGCCAAGATTCAACAAAGAGAAAGGAGGCTTGTGTTAGTGAACGAAGTTCTTAAAGGGAAGAAGCAGCACATAATAATGTGGAGTCGTCTGCATATTGGATGACAGTAGCATGTAGCGTAGAGATATGAAGGTTGTTAGTAAAGCTAGAGAACAGCAGAGGACAAAGAATAGAGCCGTGAGAAACACCTAAGTAACTGGAAGAAGAGGGGAAAGGTATTTCTGCCATAGAACTGCTTGCTGTTGACCTGATAGATAGCTTTGAAACCAAGCAACAGTAGATTCACTGAGATTTAGATCCGACAGGACAGTAATAAGTTTCTTGTGTGCTCCTGTGTAGAATGCCTTAGAAAGGTCCAGAAAAATTGCAGATACAAATGTTTCCATTGTTTCTGTGGTTATTAACTGTGTCTGTGAAAGACATTAGAGGAGTGCTGGTGCTATGAAAAGACCAAAATCTGTGTTGTTTATTAGATGGGAGTTTGTGAGTATTAAGGTGTTCCATGATTTGTGCATGTATACACCTCCCTAGGATTTTAGATAAGGGAGAAAAAATGATGATGGGATGATAGTTTGCCAGATCTCTTGAATTACCTGCTTTGTGGAGTGGAATTATATGGGACATTTTCCAGATATCAGGGACTAGATTTTTAGATATAGGTTTGTTAATAAGAATGGCTACAGGGTAGGCTATTGCATTAGCTGCAGTTCTCAGAAAATCATCTCGTAGTTTGTCTGATGCAGGTTTTCTTTTTTTTTTACTAATTTTTTAATCATGTCAATAGGCACAGTTTGCAGGGTGAAGCTGTTATTGTTTGGTTTAGGTGGATTGTTGAGGGCTGGTTAGGGAGAGAATAGATTCTGTGAAATGTTTGTTGAATTGTGTGGCTATATTCTCTGAGGAGTTTGTTGGTGTTGGTGGGGGTGTGTGTGCCAAATTTAACATGTAGGAGAATGCTGTTAATGGCTGACCAGAATTTTTGAGGATTATTTAGATGCCTTTTTTGTATATTGTGATAGTTGTTGATCTTATGTTGTTTGACCAATTGTTTTGCTTTATTTCTTAGGTCTAGGTATAATTGTTTAGAGGCTTGAGATCCTGTTTAATGCCATTGGTCCCAAATTTTGTCTCTAGCTTTCAATAATGATCTAGTGTCTTTGGTAAGCCATGGTGCAAATTTCAATTTAATTCTGATGGTTCTAGGAGGGACATGTGAGTCCAGTATATGTATAAAAGTAGAGTTAAAGAAATTAACTGCTTCATTAAGTTTGAGGGTCTTAAGTGGTTCCTGATTACAGCTTTATAGAGTATTAATAAAGTTGGTGGGGTTGAAGTTTGTTTTGTTTCTTATTAGCTGGTAGGTTATAGGTTTAATCTGATATGTACGCTGTTTTAGTATAAAGGTTGTTAGGTGGTCACTCAGGCTGTCAGGTACACATCTAGAATGACATTTTTGAGTTGGTCTATTTATCAATATCCAGTCCAGAATGGACTGTTGGATGATTTATCTATTCTGGTGGGTGATTGGATTATTTGTTTATATCCGTAGAGGATGATGAAATTGGTTTGATTGCTAGAGTTACAAGTTAGCCAATCAATATTAAAGTCCCCCATAATTATTGTTTCATGAGAGAGTGTATTGGCATTTCAGTTTAGTAAGTTTTCTAGTATGGGTATGTTATTACCGGGTAGGATGTGGCATCTAATTATGTTAATACATTTTTTGTGAGGTTAATTTATAGTCTGGTAAAGATAACTTCGGCTTTATCAGGACTAGGGGTAGATAGGTCCAAAGTTTCAACATTAAGGTGATTTTTAAACAAAATGACTACACCACCTCACTTATTTTTTCTGTCATTACGTAAAATATTATATATTATGGTGCCAAGATTTCATTATTTGTAATATCTGGTTTTAACCAAGTTTTGGTTAGCAGGACAATATCAGGTGAATATAGTGAGAGGTTGGCATGTAGGTCATGAATTTTTTTAGTAATGCTTCTTATGTTTATATTTAGTATTAATAGGTCTGAAGCTGTCCTAGGGAGTTGTAGTATAGTGTGATGGTGACTACAGGGTTGAGTGGAGGAACTTGAAGTAAGAGTAGGTGAACCAGGATTAGGATGTACATCACCATTGAGAGATAGTTTAGATATGTTATGTTATAGGTTATGATTTTAATAATTTTGGCCATGTACTTACATATATCAGGGAAGGTTGGGGGCATAATGGTGAGGTAGGGATAAGTAGGGAAAGTAATGAATTGTTGATATGTTGCAAACAGATGAGTAAGCAAGAGAATTGAAGTAAGCAGAGTTCAGAGAATGATGGGAAGTGGTGGCATGGTGGGGTGTAGAATCAATTAGACTGACATGGTATGAGGTACTATGGGCAAGTGTTGTCAGAATTGCTAGGGTAGTGAGGTATAGTTGGAGCATTTTGTTAATATTTAGGTTAAGTCTTCTTTAGTTAGTTGATTGTCTAGCAGGGTATAGTTTAGTGTTGAAAGAAAATTTTACCACCTACTTGAGTTGGGTAGGGGAGAGAGTGAGCCTGAATGGGACGGGTTGCACCACCAGGCAAACAGGAAGCAGAACAGAAAGGCTAGCTCTGATTGCACCAGTTGATGAGTGCTAGTACCCAGAGAAATACTGTTGCAGTAATGAAGCTGCAGCAGTTAAATCTGCTGAGTGTTGAAACATAAACTTGATACAGTTAGTAGCAATGATTGATTTTTAGGTGTTAAAGTCTATCAAATGTTTGATACTACTAAGATGAAATTGTGTATGTGTACTAGAATTTGGGGGAGGTCCTGTTTACAGGTTAGTGCACATGCCACTTTTAGTAGACCACTAAAACTTTCAATAAATTCTTGAACTTGCATAATAAACTGTAGGGTACATAAAATTCATAAAAACAATTGCCCAATTTAATATGTTAAGCAGGTATTCCAATCTTGTGAAGAGGGGGTGGAGACTACTGGTGTCTGGTTCTGGTGGTGGCTATGTCTTTCAGAAAATGGTATGGAACTGAAAGAAAAGATAATTTATAAGAACAGAATTAGGGAGAGAGAGAGAGAGAGAGAGAGAGAGATGGAGACTGGCAAAGTACATAACAGCTAAACTTTCATTAATCAATGTTTGTTGGTTGATAGCAGTAGAATAGAATGAAGAGAGGGAGAGACGATGTTATAGTGTAGGTTATTAGGCAACAGCAGAGGGTGAGAAAGCAGTGACTGATAGGCAAGAAACAACTGTAGAGAGGGAAAGGCTAAAGACCATGAGAAAAACAATTTCAATAACAACTTATAATCTGGTACTAGTTAGAAACAGTTTCCATACTTAAAATACCCAATATAGTTCAATATCCTAAATTTAAACAAATTGTGGCTAACAGCTCACTTCCTACAGTCGTATGTATAATACACTAAATCAATTTGGATTAGAAAACACACTAATGGTAGCGATAGAGTATATCACAGTAAAAACATACAGTTCGGTAAGCAATACAGTTCGGTAGTCAATGCAATCAAGTGATAATGCAATATAGTACACTCTAGGTCACTATCAAGAACCTCCTGCATGTAACTGAAGCTAGGGAGACAGTTTAAACATTAGACATATAGTACTGTATGGGTTACATTGAAATCTCCTCTACTGCAACTTTAAAGATTAAAACAAATGCCCATTAGGGTCAATTATAAAGCTAGCATACTTTAAAGCGGTTTAACCCTGTAGAACAGATCCTAACTTTGTAAAGCAGACAATAAAGAAAAATATAAAATTTACATTACATGCACACTAAACTCAGGACATAAGCTACATCTACAGCCTAGCAACAGCATTTGAAAATGGCACTCATATTAGGACAGGTAATTCACCTCGGTTCTGACGCTGATGCTGGGGAATGGCCAAAGTTAGACTGAAGTGGGCAGCAGGGAAATAGGGAACTATAGCAGTGCAGATAGCAAGAGAAGACAGAAAGACAAATAATAGTAATAGGGGGTTATAGACAGCACCAGGCAAACAGGCAGCCAAACAGAAACAATCAGCTAGCTCTGATCGCACCAGTCAGTGAGCACTAGTACCCAGAAAAATGCTTTTACAGTGATGAAGGTGCAGAAGTTAAATCAGCTGAGTGTTGAAACATAAACTTGTTAACGTCAGTATTTATGATTAATTTTTAGATGTTAAAGTCTATCAAATGTTCGATACTACTAAGATGAAATTGTATGTATATTAGAATTTGGGGGGGGTTGCTATTTACAGCGTCCAAGTTAGTGTGCGCGCCACATTTAGTAGACCAATAAAGCCTTCAATAAATGCTGGAACTTGTCTAGTAAACTGTAGAGTGCATACAATTTTGCAGTTGCCCGATTTAATAGATTAAGCAGGTATTCTAGTCTTGTGGTGAGGGGGTAGATCCTCCTGGCATCTGGTTCTGTTGGGGACTATCTCTTTCAGAAAATGGCATGGAACTGAAAGAAAATATAATTTATGAGAACAGAATTAGTGAGAGAGTGAGTGGCAAAGCAGATAGCAAAACTCTCATTAACCAATATCTGCTAGTTGATAGGAGTAGAATAGAATGAAGAGAGGGACGGCAACGTTATGGTATAGGTTAGTAGGCAACAGCAGTGACTGATAGGCAAGAAATGATTGTAGAGTGGGAAAGGCTAAAGACCATGAAAAAAACAATTTCAATAACAACTTATAATCTGGTACTGTTAGAAGCAGCTTTTCATCATAAAATATCTAAGATAGTGCAATATCCTAAGATAAAACAAATTGTGGCTAACAGCCCACTTCCTACAGTCACATGTGTAATACAGTAAATCAATTTGGATGAGAAAACACACTAATGTTAGCGATACAGTATATTAGAGTAAAAACATACAGTCTGGTAAGCAATACAGTTCGGTAGTCAATTTGATCAGGTAAAAATACAATATAGTGCACGTTAAGTCGCTGATAAGAACCTATTTCATGCAACCAAAGATAGGGAGACAGTTTAAACAATAGGCATATATTACTGTATGAGTTCCATGGAACTCTCCTCTACTGCAGCTTTCATGATTAAAACTAATGCTTGTTAGGGTCAATTATAAACCTCACCATACTTTAAGGCAATTTAATTCTGGAGAACAGATCCTAACTTTGTAAAGCAGATGATAAAGAAAAATATAAAACTTACATGATATGCACGGTAAACCCAGGATGCAAGCTACATCTACAGCCTAGTTATAGCTTTTGAAAATGGTGCCTGTATTTGGACAGGTAAATCACCTCGGTTCTAACACTGATGCAGAGGAATGGCCAATGTTAGACTGAAGTTGTTTCCCCTTTGGTAAAAACTCTGTACCCATGAACTACAACATAGGCGGTAGTATACTTAACACTGAAAGTGTGATAAGAGACCTTCGGACACAGGTGGACAGTAGTCTCTCCTTTGATAATCACATCACCACATTAGTCAGGAAATCCTTCTAAGTGGCACACCTCATCACAAAAGGATTCTCATCCAGAAAAAAAGAGGTCATTGTTCCTCTCTACTCATCACACATTAGACCCATTATAGAGTACAACGCCCCTTTTGGTATGTACCTCACAAGACATCTACAACAACTGGAAAGGCCACAGAAATACCTCACAAAGAGGATTACTGGCCTCAAACAGATGCCCTATGCAGACCATCTCAAAAAACTCCAGCTTTACTCCGTCACATATCGCCTACTCAGAGGTGATATCTGCCTAACATATAAAGCTATGTCAAACCCAGAACTGTTGGACATGCTCCACTTAAAGAAATCCCAATCCCTCCAAGCTACACGCTCGAGGGATCGAAATCATGTCACCACAATAAACAGAACATGCTGGAGGGATAGATTCCTGTCCCAGAGACTTCCCATACTCTGGAATAAACTACCTATCTATATCAAACAAAGCTCCTCATTAGCACTTTTCAAGAAAAATCTTGATGATTGGATGGGAAATAGGAAATTCACCCCGGAGATCACCTCTGTGGCTCTGCTCAACAGTGGCACAAGAAAATCATTTTCTTGGGTGGCAAAAGCCAAGGTACCTTTTTGGCTGGGCTTGTATAGGCCCCAGGGATGATAGCCTAGTACCTACCTATAAACCTAGGAAGTGGGCAGCAAGGGAAATAGGGAACTGTAGTATGTGGTTGGAACTTGCCTAGTAAACTGTAGGGTGCATACACTTCTACAGTTGCCCAATTTAATAGCTTAAGCAGGTATTGCAATCTTGTGGAGAGGGGATGGAGCCTCCTGGTATCCAAATCTGGTAGGGCTATCTCCTTCAGAAAATGGTATGGAACTAGTAAACTGTAGAGTGCATACAATTTTACAGTTGCCTGATTTAAAAGCTTAAGCAGGTATTCCAATCTTGTGGAGAGGGGATGGAGCTTCCTGGCATCCAATTCAGGTGGGGGTTATCTCTCTTAGAAAATGGTATGGAACTAGTAAACTGCAAGGGGCATACACTTTTACAGTTGCCCAATTTAATAGCTTAAGCAGGTATTCCAATCTTGTGGAGAGGGGGTGGAGCCTCCTGGCGTCTGGTTCTGGTGAGGCCTATCTCTTTCAGAAAATGGTATGGAACTAGTAAACTGTAGGGTGCATACAATTTTACAGTTGCTCAATTTAATAGCTTAAGCAGGTATTCCAGTCTTGTGGAGAGGGGGTAGAGTTTCCTAGTGTTGGTTCTGGTGGGGACTATCTCCTTCAGAAAATGGTATGGAACTAGTAGACTGTAGTGTGCATACATGTTTACAGTTGCCTGATTTAATAACTTAAACAGGTATTCCAATCTTGTGGAGAGGAGTTGGAGTCTCCTGGTGGCTGGCATCTGGTTCAGGTGGGAGCCATCTCTTTCAGAAAATGGGTGTGGAAGTGGTGTGCACACGATACCCAGGATGCGAGCTACATCTACAGTGTAATAACAACTTTTTCTTTTACTAATAAAAAAATAAGGGGGACTGGCAGTCTCTTACCTCTGAGAGTATTTTACATCATACCCATCTAAAGGGGATTGAAGTAGTGGTTAATGGTAATTATGCCTCCAAGTAGAAAGATTTACTACTAGGTAGTGATAATGTTACATAGGACTTTGTTCAGTGGCTTGAGAAGGGAGAGTAGTCATACCTTATGGGCATGAATAAAGTCCTCATAGACACTTTCTGGTTACAAGAATACAGAGACTGGGAATTTGAATCTTGACCTATAGGATTAGGATAGGCATGAACAATTTTGAAAATACAAATTACTACAAAGTGCTGGCAAGAATGAAAAGTAGTCTATTTCTGGGATGAAACCAATTGAAATGGGCAAAACTATGGGAAAAGTTCTAAAATAGAGCAGAGGGATCTGTTACTATATAGAGGGATTTATGATATATATTGGAAGTACAAGCATAACCTTCTTGAAGAAAGAAAAGATAGACCAGAATTGGTGACAATCTTTCAGTCAGAGAAACACAAGGAAGCAGAGAAACAGAATCATAGGCAAGTTTAATGTGGCATTGATTTCAGACAGAGGTGCAAAAAAAGGATCCCTGATGGTAGGTTGGGAAAAGCGCCTGCAAAATGAAATAAGTAGTAAGGATTGGATAGAAATATGTAACATACCAAAGTGGGTCCTTAAACTTAGGAGATTTACAATTTTTTGATGGAAATGTTTACAGAAATATTTTTATAAACCAGGATATTTGCATAAGATGTTTCCCTGGTCAGACCATTCATGGAGGAGATGTAGTCAAATACAAGTGTGGATTGGAATTATATATTTTGGGAGTTTGATTAACTAAATGGGTATAAAATGCAAGTGTAAGTAATAGGCAGGGGCTTTTGTATGAATTGGACACATTTTCAGCTAAGCTGACCAGGAGACAAGACAAAAAAAACAGAAGTGCCATGGCATTGGGAGGGCTAACTCTGTTACTGGCTAAAAAAGGGATAGCAAGGCTGTGGAGGTACAACCAAGACCCTAGCATAACAGAAAAACAGTTGTTGCAGCAACTATGGGATACCAAGAACAGAATAAATAAAAGAGAAACCCTATACCCAGACAAAGGAAGCAGTTTGTCAACAGTTCAGAACTTTAGTCCTCTGTGCTAAGGTGTGTGTACATTGCTTGGCTGCCTATTCAGTCTATCAAGTCCACGCATGTTGTTCTGAGATACTACCATTCTTCTTTGGCTCCTCCTATTTCCTCTTCTTCCTGTGTTGCACTGATTTTACATCAATGTCCTTTCCTTATGTTGCACTGATTTTACATCAATGTCCTTTCCTTATTTGGAAAGGTCTACCTGAGGTGGACACTGTTCACTCTTTTATCTCAGCTGACAAACCATGTTTTTATCACCATCTAGCTATCTGTCAGACAGAAGTCAAGACTTGCCTCTCCCTTATTCCTATTGCTGTACCCTTATGGCCCCAGACTGTCTCATAGCCTGTTCTGTCTGTCCCCATGTAAGCATTTATCCCAGTTCATTTTGTCCTACTTTATGAAGGAGGTACTGAGTACCATCTTTTCTTCACCATCACAGCCCTGCTCTGGGGTATAGACTGTGATTGTGTTATCCATAAGCTGAGAGTGGCAACCTATCAGTGAACCTATATACTTAGTTCCTTTTTGGCAGTTTGAGTGGTTTTATGTCCAGCTTTTCAGGTAATCCAGGCTGGACAACTGGACACCAGACAACCAGTAGCTTATTGGCCTTGGGCTCCTGTTTTTTTGGCAGGCACACACTGACCAGTAGATGAGCATATAAATCCCTCCCGCTGTTAGCATGAATTGGACTAGGTTTTCAACCAAGTTAACAGCAGCAAATACCCATGGCACTTTTTGGCAACATTAGTCAAAATTTAAAAATCACCTAGAGACAATTTCTACATAGCCAGGTGGCTATCTTTGGCACAGCACACAGGCTTTGTGGTGCATATTCATCTATCTAGGGGATACTACACTCCACAGCTGATACATAAAGCTGATAGTCTGTTGACATACTTCTCACATTCATCTAGGAGGGCTGGGTTTCAATCCAGTATCCTCTATCCTGAGGCGGAAAGGCCCATGTTTTTGATAAGTGGAAGGAGCCTTGCACGAGGAAAACAGGCAAATTCAGTTCAGACAGTTACCTGATCTACATTCTGCTATTCATTTTAGGCAATTGGAAATTTTGTAGTCTTGTAAATGTTTGTTTTATTGCACATAAAATAGAAAGGGTGGAACTGTGGCTGTAGCATTATTATCATGCCCTTTTGTAGGGGAAATTCAGTATAAAGCTGCCTGCATGGGCCTTATACAGGCAGTTAGGATATAGGGTCAGTCTGCCTCTGCTATCTGCTGCTGAGTAATACCTCATGATATTACAAGTGATAAGACTACAAAACTGAATCCAGTTTATGTTTTAGTGAAGTGTGTGACGTGCAAGTCAATAGCAGATGAAAATAACACAGAGTCTTTAATTTCTGTTTATATTTAAATACCCTACTGCAATGTTTTCTGTTATTAATCTTGCTAGTTGTGAAGGAAGTTGTGAAAATGCATGTGGCTAGCTGATTGAACAGAATTAATTTTTCACAGTTTTAGACCACTAGGGCAACTTTAATGCTGCGGCTGCTGCGTGAACCTAAGGATGTCATGCCAGTGACACAATATTGGGTAACTCAGCAGTGTGCAAATGCAGACCGACAGAAAAATGAGTGCCATGGGACCCCAGTCTAACATAAGCGTAAGCAATACTTTGTGTAAAAGCATCCATGTGTGATTGTACATGCTCTGTAAAAGTTTGTGTAGGAGTGATCATACACAGACAAGCTTGTCAAAGGGTCTTGCAGTTTCCATGGCAACATTCTGATTCCTCTTTCTCATACCTTTGCTTTTAAGATCTCATCTAACTGTAGAAAACTTACTACATTATCAGCTATATTTTTTATAATTACCTGTGCATGGTGTTCTCTGAAGAAAACGTGGTACTGCAGCAGGTTGCTTGTGTCCTTTCTGAAGGAAGAGACTAAATGTTTTCTGCTATAACTATTTATTTTTTCAAACTATTAGGTTTTCTTGTGGTAAGAGCTGGCACTAATTGTAGCAGTTCAGCAACATGAGTGTTATTAATATTACTGATTTCTTCTGTGATACAACAACTTAACAGACTATCACTGACATCAGTATTTACCCCTAACCATCATGGACTTCCTTTTCTAATTTCTGCATAACCGATTCATGTTTTGTGTTATGTCTTGCAGTTGCTACATGCTAAATTTATTCACTGTTAGTCACCTCATGACTCAGAATAGTAATTACAAAGCAGAGCACCAGTGATTTGCTGTGCTGTTCTGTTGTTCATATATTTTGCAGTACTAATACATTAGCTATATGTCTGTGACTTAATGAAACTGTGTGGGTGCTGCTGAAGTAAAATATAGCCATCCAGGAGAAAGACACTAGAATTCATGACTAACTAAAATGATAAATATATATTAAGTGAAAAGTTGGTAAAGTACTGTCAGAATCAGGTAGACAGAGGAAGGATGGACAAGAGCAAGTCACAATGCTGAGTTTCAAAACAGTTACACATTTATTTTACTTATCCTTTGCTGACCAGGTAAGTCCCACTAGGGAACTGGCAAGGAGACCCAAGGTGTTATTTATACTACTTGGGAAATTTGGCAAGGGCATCAGGGAACTTCCCTCCCTCTTTTCTATACGTGCCATGGGACCTTTTAAATTCACCTAAGCTGCCACCAAATTAGGCAGATAAGGCCTTAATTTAAACTCTCATCCAAAGAACAGCACACTCAGGGGTGCATCACCCCCCCCCCATGCTATATAGCAGTGCCAGCAATCCTTTTACTTGGTATAGGAATAGAACACATGGCCTTCCGCATCAAAGACAAGTGTGCTTCTCTTGTGCCACTGTCATTGCTCTCATTATGACTTTACTGAGCAAAACTGATTCACTAGTTGAGTAAACTTCTCAGCCTCCATATGAACAAAGCCAAAACAATACAGGGGCAAAGACTTAAAATCTGGGGCAGATTTTTAAATGTTGCTGTTATAAACTTATAAAGCTGACAGAATAACAGGTTTTTGCACTCCTGCATTTTCTGAAAGAAATGGAGATTGAATCTAAAGCATCTGTCATTGTTTAGTGACTTAAATTCTCAATTATTTGCCTGAAAACCATATATTTTGTGCAGCACATAACCAAAAATATGAGGCAAAAACCTGGAAATTTTTCTAAATTTTACACAGTTGAGAGAAATTATTAGCAGAATGACTTTTAACATGATTAGGATAACTGATTGGAGAAACAGGAGGTTTATTAGGATTGCTGATTGGAGAAACAGGAGGTTTATTAGGATAGCTGATTGGAGAAACAGGAGGTTTATTGGGATAACTGATTGGAGAAACAGGAGGTTTATTAGCATAGCTGACTGGAGAAACAGGAGGTTTATTAGGATAGCTGATTGGTGAAACAGGAGGTTTAAGAAAAACAAAACAAACGGAAAATTACAGAAGAAATGTTAATTCTGTGCTTATTAAAAACAGTGATACTGTTTTATAAATACATATCCATGCTGCTGGTTAACATGTTTTAATTGAAGCTCACATATTAAAGATAGCATACACTACAGACATGTGCATGTATATAGGTACATTGGCTTTCATGTTCCATGCACATTTGCTTTTACTTCTTTTCTCTTTAAACTATTTTTTGTAGACTTTAAGAAGAATGATTAATAAAGCACATGTTACAAGTGCTGGGCTAAATTGCATTCCTCTGGTGACTCCCCCCCCCCCCCCACTTAGAGTTCATTATTTCCAGAAATGCTTCCACCCAGTAATTAAGAAACCTTCCATACATCCATTCATTATGGCAAGGAATTAGATCTGGCATCCTTCAGATCTTATTTTGACGGCCATGTGTCATTCTATTGAAATTGTTATTATCATGAAATGGTGACAGTGATGAATATTGCTCATATCTCCTTCTCGGCTTAAGTCAGGAATACATTATTACTCTTACAGAAAGGTGATATTGATATTGTGGTGCTTTGAAGGTCATTTGGAACTTCTTGGCATCTCACATTGTTCCAATAATCCTCATAGTAGAGCTCTTCTTAGTTAAGAGCCTCTGGCGCCTTTCACATTTTTGATATGTCTATTGACCACACCAACAGGCATTCTTTAACTTCTATTTTTCTAACCTATTTCTTTCTCGTAGTAGGGGAAGACAGTATATATAACTGCCATGATAGTCATTGAAAACCATGGAATGAAGTAGCGCTTTGAAAGCCTGAGGTTGAGAATGGCTAAAAATGCAATTATTCACATATTCTGATATTGAGAAAGGGGCAGGTATCTTGAGTTGGTTCCACTGGAGCTATTGCTACTAACTGGGAGGGGGTGTTACCATAGTTAATCAAAGAATCAACTTGGGTACACATTCATTATCTAGCATTAAATATGGATAACAAGTTCCCAGCTTTCTTTATCTGAAGATTGACTTGAAGAGAAACCATTCTTTATGAACTATTTCCTCATTTGATGGCAATTGTTATAGGCATTTTTTGTTGGAATGGAACATTTTTTCCAATGGTAGTCTTACCTTAGCAGAAACTTATTTAAGGCAGAATATAAGAAACTGTTTTACCACATTTTTCATTCATTTAAATGTTGCAGCAGGATATCAGTTCTAGAAATGTTTACCTGAAATTCTTGCAATAAAGTTATGAAAACAGCCAGAAGATGCATATCACGATACCAATTTAGGTTTACATTTTGTTGTATTAGGATAGATTGTGTTTTGACTCATTTGATCATTTCCCTTGGAAAAGAATCATAATGTGATAGGAAAATTCAGGATCATGGCTATTCTGCTTTTTGTGCCTTAAATTTGTTGTAATAAGAACTCTTTTTTAACATTAGTAAACTCAGAGTGCTAGTTAGCAGATCTTAGTTAGTGCCGACTCTTTTCAGGTCTCGAAAAAGATAAGACTAAAGAAATTCCCATCTACCCATGTGGGTCTATGAGAAGAGCTCATCAGCAGAATTTATCAAGGATCATGATACATGTAATGAGTGTAGGCCTAACGGCTAATTTGTTTACCTCACAGAGACCAGGTATAGGGCTTGATTCTCACTCTTGATGGAAATTGGCTAGGTATAAAATGCCCCCCAAGGGCAGCTAGCCTAGTTCTTATTGAACCATATTTAGAACTGTTGATACTGGTACTTATGTATCTCGCCCACTGCAATACTTTACTTTATAGATACAGTGATGCAGTTTATTTAACAACTATATACATCTGAGTTGTTATAGTAAATACAACCATTTCTCATTTAAAATGTTTTTAACATTACAGTTTGACATGTTAAGTAAGAAAATAATCTTGTTGTAAAACAGTTCTTAAAAATGTCTCCATCATCTATTAATTATAAACAAATAAAAATTATATTTTGATGTGCCAAGGATTCTGTATACATGTGGCTTGCTACTAATTTACTAATGCTACTCGACCACAACAAATAAAGAAGGTGAGAAGGTGCTTCTTGAAAGGTGTGTGGGTCACACTTTGGATATAAATTCTAGATTATGCATATCCTCAGCTACATTTCACAGTTACTATCTTATTCAGATGAGTCCTTCCATGACAGAAAAAAAAATAGTAAAATTAAACAAAGTCTAAAGGCTTCTTTATTAATACTTATTTTTGAGAATACAAGATAGTATATCAATATTTTTTTAAATCAGATATAACAGAAGTCCATTTTCTACCTGCTGAGCATGCAGTCAGCAAAGACATATTTTCTACATTTAAATACTGTAAAATTATACTTTCAAAACTTAACTCACCATCAATGACTACAGCTGAACTTCTGATGACTAAACCACTATTTCTTATTCACTCTAACTGTCTTTTCATTACTGAAAAGCATGTTCAGGTTTAAAGAAGTGCAAAGCTGCTGAAATTTCCATTACATTATGCCAGATGACGGTTGGAACTCTTGAAATGTTTTTGCTGCTGTCAACTGTAAATTACTGTTTCTCTGAGAAGAAACTGTCAAATAACTTCACGCATATTAGACCAGTGCCTGTTTCCAAATGGATTTCTCTTGCTTTGCCTGTTTCTTCATAGACAGCACCTATTTTATGCACCACTCAATTGTATGATTTACTATAGATGATTATTTAAAAAGTTTCTCCATGTTTAGACAGATTATTCAAGTTAGCATATGGCTAAATAAACAAACAGACAAATAAGTAAACAGACAAACAGCAGCTGTGCATATTAGGCCCTTGAAAGTATGATAATATTGCTTGTGCCATAGAGATTGTAACATAAAAATATCTGATGTCCATGAAGCACTTTTAATAGACCATTAAGAACTGAAGTTAAGGAGGAACTAGAGGACAGACATTTATTTTATTTACCTTACATTTCCATTTTGTTTGGGATTAAGAAAAAAAAGTTTATATACCAAAATTTTCATGTTAGGATAAAAGGTAATATAAAATACAATAAATATTTATGTAACTCATTTGTTAGCATGACTTCTTCTGTAGCATCAGCAGCTAGTGCATAACTGTAGAGAATGTTGAGTTAGCTAGGCAGGTGTTCAAGTTCAGCAGTGTATACCTTTTTTGAGCAGCTACAAAAGCGACTGGTAACACGCAGAACTGTCTTACTTAACGCATGTGATGTGTACAATTCTTTGTCCAAAATCTTTGCTTGGTATTATGCTTAAAATGCTGCCTTTGGTTGGAGAAGGTAAAAGGTATGCTTATCTGTTGGGTGAACTTTTATGACTCGCAGTTGGTGCATAGGGTTAATTCTGTGAACTGTAGTTCCTATGGTACAGGGTTTGATGCTGGTGGTTCTTCTTCAGATTGTTCAGATAATATTAGAAACATATTTAAATGTAATGGCCAGAAATAGGCTGGGGTGGCAACCATATTATATATTTACTTCACTTTGTGAGTCACAGCTAGTAAAAGCATGTTAAGATAGATTCCCAAAGGGAGAGCTAGTATATTACATCTCATGTTAAATCGCATCATCAGTTTTTCTCATTATATATAGATGGCTATAGAGAGTAAGATGATCACAATCCATAAGGCTATTCTATGATGACGATGATGATGAGTTGTGGGTCTAGCTACATTATAAAACTCCTCCTTAAGTTAAAACCCTGTTCCTCATCAGCTGACAACCTACTATCTTCCTAAAACACGCTGCACCATCCATAGCATACCCAGTTTCCATCCTAATTAACCGTTCTTTCTCTGAATCAACTGTTCCAACTCTCTGGAAAAAATTCTATACTATTCCTATACACAAGGGTAGCAATTCCTTAGAACTCTCAAACTTCCAACCAATTGCTATACTTTCTCCCCTCCCCTCTCCAAAGTCCCTGAACACTATATACATAAACAAATCCTGGCCCATCTACTGCAATACAATCTTATCACCCCGACCCAACATGGCTTTCGTCCACATCAGAGTACCTCCGCTGCACTTATTTTTTTACCAATACTATCTCTCAAGCCAGAGACAATAATAAACTAATTTCTTGTCTATTCTTAGATCTGTCCAAAGCTTTTGACACAGTCTCTCATTCTATCCTTCTCTCAAAACTTTCTCAACTTAACCTCTCCCCAACAACTATCTCTTGGTTCAGCAGCTACCTCTCAGACTGGTACCAAACTGCCAAATGGCTCTCTGCTCTCTCTCCTTTTCTCCCTATTAATACAGGTGTTCCACAGGGCTCCATCCTTGGACCCCTCCTTTTTAATATCTTTACTAATGAATTCCACAACTCTTGTCCCCAGTCTTCTTTCATACAGTATGCAGATGACTCTACCATTATATCTATAGCTGACAATCCTACTGAACTACAAACCCTCACACAAACATCTTTTAAACAGACTGAAACTTGGCTACCTCAACACCTTCTTATACTTAACTACAAAAAAACAAAACTACTACTTTTTCTTCCAAAATCTCATCTCTCTTTTAAATCTTCCTTCACTATCTCCTCACTCAACAACACAATAATAGCTCCAGAAATACATACCAAGTTCCTTGGAGTAATTATAGATGACCAACTGAAATTTGACCTTCACATACATCACAGTATAAAGAAAACCCAGGAAAAGCTTTGTCTTCTTTATAGAAATAAAAAAACGTCTCACTCCTGAAACTGGAATAACCCTTGCCTGTGCTTTTCTCCTCCCTAATATTTTTTATAGTGCACAAATCTTTACTAACCTTCAGTCTACACGTCTCTCTAAACCTGAATCTACCTATAACAAAGTGACTAGATTTGCTGCTAACTTGCCTTACAAATCTCATCACTGTCTTGCCTTCAAGTCACTACACTGGCTTAACTTTCAGAACCATCTCAAATATATTCAACTTCTTACCATTCACTTCATTCTCAACAAACCACTTTCCTGTCCTAGTCTCTCTTCATTAGTCTCCTGTTACACTCCCACTCAATCTTTAAGGAGCTCAGATCAACATCTTCTACAAATTTACAAACCTAATAAGTGTGCAGGACAACACCTATATAGCTATTCTCCATCCATTCTCTGGAACAGGCTTCCCGTGACTCTAAGAAGCCTATCCCAGACTCATACTTTCAAAATCTCTCTTAAACACTACCTTACCCACCTCACTCCTTGCCCCTGTAATCTCTCCACTCTAACCTAGTACACATCTTGTTCTCTTCATATCTCTGTTAAATACTACCTTACCCACCTCACTGCTTGCCCCTGTAATCTCTCCACTCTAACCTAGTACACATCTTGTTCTCATCATATCTCTCTTAAACACTACCTTACCCATCTCACTACTTGCCCCTGTAATCACCCCACTCTAACCTAGTACACATCTTGTTCTCTTCATATCTCTCTTAAACACTACCTTACCCATCTCACTACTTGCCCCTGTAATCTCCCCACTCTAACCTAGTACACATCTTGTTCTCTTCATATCTCTCTTAAACACTACCTTACCCACCTCACTCCTTGCTCCTGTAATCTCCCCACTCTAACCTAGTACACATCTTGTTCTCTTCATATCTCTCTTAAACACTACCTTACCCATCTCACTACTTGCCCCTGTAATCTCCCCACTCAAACCTAGTACACATCTTGTTCTCTTCATATCTCTCTTAAACACTACCTTACCCATCTCACTACTTGCCCTTGTAATCTCCCCACTCAAACCTAGTACACATCTTGTTCTCTTCATATCTCTCTTAAACACTACCTTACCCACCTCACTCCTTGCCCCTGTAATCTCCCCACTCTAACCTAGTACACATCTTGTTCTCTTCATATCTCTCTTAAACACTACCTTACCCATCTCACTGCTTGCCCCTGTAATCTCTCCACTCTAACCTAGTACACATCTTATTCTCTTCATATCTCTCTCATCATCCCTTCACTCCCACCTCACTACTTGCCCCTATAATCTCCCCACTCTAACCTAGTACACATCTTGTTCTCGTCATATCTCTGTTAAACACTACCTTACCCACCTCAATCCTTGCCCCTGTAATCTCCCCACTCTAACCTAGTACACATTTTATTCTCTTCATATCTCTCTTATCATAACTTCACTAAGCTTACTACTCATCTTTTCCTCCCTCCCTATTTCCTGTCTAACCTCCTCTTCCCCTTACTTCTTCCTGCCAACTTTTACCTTTTACATTTGACCTGCTCTTTTCTACACAACTCTTGACTGTATGAATTATTTTTTAATTCTTTCTTCTGTCTTTTGTTCCACACTTATTTAGTGCTAATTTCTGATTTATATATTTGTATTAACAGTTTGATTTATGATAGTTTGAATATTTACAACAGTTTGACTCATGCAGTCTTTAAATTGTCTGTCTATTGTATTGTATATAACACATTACTGTGTGGAGATTTTCTCCCAGCCCTCCGCTGAAAATGGACATGTATCCAGTCGGACTATCCCAGTCAACAAATGTAAAATAAATAAATAAATTGTTAAGCCTGGCCATACGTGCCAAATGTATTTGATGGGTTTTGACACCCCTCATTTTATTGGGGATATAGCTTGGGTACGGGTGATAGACCAGTTATAAGTTTTCTCTTTCCAATAGGGTACAGGTTGCAGATCTGGGGTAAATTTATGATTCTCCATCCACTAATGCAAGTTGCACTTAAATTTGTGCTGGGAGGAACTCTGCTTCATATGGATGGGAAGCTTGTTTTGAAGATGGGACAGTCTCCAAGACACATACTTGTCCCTCTAACATGTCCTATTTAGGTTTCAGACAAAGTTTGTGTCCACAGATCAGGGGCTTCTAATGCCAGTTGTTCTGTGGATGTGCACAGGTCCATCAGACCTGCATCAGAAGAGTCTTTGAGGTGGTACATGTAGGACATATAGTTTATATCATGCATTCCTTTTATAAGAAACCTCTGTGGATGCTTCACTTGTTGCATATTATTGTTGATTGGTCTAATGAGAGCCGAGTACAATAGAAGAATGACATCTTTGGACCTAAGTGCCAAAACCTTGCTTATATGTTGAGCAACATAGAATGATTTCCTTACTACAGCAGACATGTGATGGTCAAAGGCCAAGTCACTATCTACATGCATTCCCAAATCCTTGACCAGGGACAGTTCTGAGGTGTGTGTTACCAATGCAGTATTTTTGGGTTGGTTGCCTTTCCAAAAGATATCTTTATGCATTTTTGACATTGAGTTTTATACAATGTCTGTATCAGGCCTTTGTGAAGGATGTTCATATTGTTGTAGGATTCTATTACTATAACTACTTAGCTACCATGTCAGAACTTTGTCATCCAAAGGTCTTTGACATTGGCTTTAACTTCAGAGAAATAGATAATAGTAAAGGAGTTGCCACAGCACTGAGCTCTGGGGGACTTCATTAGTGACTTGCCTTTTTGTGGAGGAACACTCACATATCCTGACTTCTTGTTTTCTATATGTGAGCCAGCTTGCTATGCAATGGGTGATGTAGAGGTTTATAGCTAATTTTGTGGACTTGTCTACAATGTCAGATTGGGGTATTGTGTGAATGGTCTGTCACATCAAGATTGGCAGTATACACTATGTTGCTCTCCCCCATTGCTTTGGTAACCGTCTTGAAGTCCACCAGGTTGACTAGGCATGGCCTGCACTTGACAAAAACCAAACTGGATAGGATCCAATTTCTAAAGGTTTCCTGGGTCATTATTTATCATGGCTGTGATTATTCATTCCATGGCTTTACATATGAGACTTGTCAGGTTTATGGGTTGGTAGTTTCCTGGGTCCAAGATTGGCCTGCCCTTGCGAGAGAGAAAACTGTTGCAGTCCTGTTTTGACTTGTTATGAAGCCTATTTGGAGGTTATGACTGACTAGTATTTCTAGTAGCCCTGATAGGTAATATTTCATGGTATTAAGAAGGCATCTAGGAATATTCTTAGGATATATTGATGCAGTGCTTTTGGTTGTGGAAGTGTTCCACAGTGATAGTTGGAGGAGATATGGTTGGCAATATTTCTCAAGAGGTATCTGAGGGAGACGTTTGGTGACATTGGAGCTGAATTTGTCAACCAGTAGATTTGCTGTATCCTGCAGCTCAGTATAGGTATAGGTGTCTCCATTTACAATGGTTGCTGTGTATCGTTTTGTGGTTTTGGTTATAGCTGAAGAATGTCTTGTGGTTGCCCTTAGAATGGGAGGTTACTTTTACCTCATATTTGGCTTTGGTAGACTTAATACGTCTCCTGAGTTGTTTGTTTAGTTTGATGAGGTAGTTTTTACCTTGCTGGGCATTGTATTTCCTAATTTTGGACATAATTTCTTCCTTTTCTTATACAGCTTATTGATATCAAGATATCTCCTGTTGACTTGTTTTTGCATATTGTCCTGTGCTTATTTTGATGGGTACCACTGCCTCTATGCAGCTATATATGCAATTGTAAAATTTTTCTGTGAACAATTCCACATAGTCAGCAGTGTTTCTTGAGTTTGGAGAGGCTTGAAATTTTGCCAGTGTGTGTGACTTAAAAGTAAGAAGTTTAACTTGGAATAATTCCTAAACATTCTAGGGTTACCTGGTATCTCATGTTTTCTTTTTATTTCAAAGAGGAGAGTTTTATGTCACAGCCTGACCAGTGAGGACATTAGACTTGTTGGAGTGCAACATTATCCCATGCTGTTGAGGACTAGGTCAAGGATGTTGCTGCACCTCTTGTGTGGACAGACTATATGTTCCAGGCAATTGTTGTTGACAAAGCCCAAGAATCTTTGTGCCTCCAGTTTTGAGGTTTTTAATGATTCTCAGTTTATAGTGAGTCATTGTCACCCATGACTATGATGTTAGGCTGAATGGAAAGTAACTCAAGTTCATTTAACTAAATGGTATGGATTTCCTTGTTCATAGAGGAGAAACACACAGTAGTACAGCAATGTTTGTAAACATAGCTTGTGGCAAGGCTTAGCTTGAATATCATAAGGAGGGGATTAGCAAGGGCCTGCTTAATTCTATTGATAAGACAACCTGGTATGTCAGCAGGACCCACTAAAGAAGTAGTTTTAGTCTTACAGAGAACAGCTATTAAAACAAACAAACAAAAAAACTACACACTTCACCAAAGAACAACAGCATAAATGACTTGCTAACTAACTAACTAACTAACCTAACAACACTAAAAACAATAAAAACAATGCATCTGAACTAAAACCCTCTACTGTATGACCCACAAAAAATGTTTTATAAAGGGCTTTACACCACACATTCTGTTAAGTTATGTATACCAAATTCAAAGGTTGTTGCAACACCTTGGAAAGGAATATCATCCTGCCATACATCCATTTGATTTTGACCAGCACTGACCATTTACAATATTTAATCAGAGTTGTGAATGACCATACTTTTCTGATATTGTATATTGTAATGAAAGATTAATATGAGTATGTATCTGTCTAAATACATTTGTTTGTGTATTTGTCTATATAAAAGTAATATACAGCAGCTAGAAAACAGGTTATACTACATATCCTTAAAAAGATAACTGACTGTATTATATACTTTGAACGGTTGCTGTTGATGTAAATAAGAACTTTATTCCTGGAAGAATGCAGCTGTATGCCGACAAAACTCCCTTTTAACAAGTTTGCACTGCGTTTTGTCTAGTAACATAGATGTGACAAGAGGAAATAAGAGCAGCTAACATATTAACAGAATCATGGAATTCATCTGCCTTGGAAGATACAAAGCATATGGCAAGGACAATGAATGCTCCTTTATAAAAAGGAGTTGAAATCGTTTTCATTGTAAAAGGTGCTTCTCTATTACTCATTGTAGATATTTTTAGAGAAGTAAAAACTGATAGAATTAGATCATTGGTACGCTATGGTTTAATTAGGATATGTACTGCTTTAATTTCCTGATTGTGGCTGAGAGTGTGATTTTCTTCCTTGACTGCATAACATTCACGGAGATCATTTTATGAATATAAATCTTGATATAATTTCATTTTCAAGTATCAGCAAGTCATCATTTTCTTTCAATTATAGCCATAGAAGACGTGGAAAAAAATATTGGTACGAAGCAGAACAGGAAGAAAAAGAGTAAACATAAGCATGAGAGAAATAGATACATAATTTAACATCTGTAATATTAAAGAGTAACCAGTTTATTTATAGATACATAGTTTAATATCTGTAATATTAAAGAGTAACCAATTTATTCATAGATACATAGTTTAACATATGTAATATTAAAGAGTAACCAATTTATTTATAGATACATAGTTTAACATCTGTAATAGTAAAGAGTAGCCAATTTATTTATAGATACATAGTTTAACATCTGTAATATTAAAGAGTAACCAGTTTATTTATAGATACATAGTTTAACATCTGTAATATTAAAGAGTAACCAATTTATTCATAGATACATAGTTTAACATATGTAATATTAAAGAGTAACCAATTTATTTATAGATACATAGTTTAACATCTGTAATAGTAAAGAGTAGCCAATTTATTTATAGATACATAGTTTAACATCTGTAATATTAAAGAGTAACCCATTTATTTATAGATACATAGTTTAACATATGTAATATTAAAGAGTAACCAATTTATTTTTTTAGATACATAGTTTAACATCTGTAATATTAAAGAGTAACCAATTTATTTATAGATACATAGTTTAACATCTGTAATATTAAAGAGTAACCAATTTATTTATAGGCATATAGTTTAACATCTGTAATATTAAAGAGTAACCAATTTATTTATAGATACATAGTTTAACATCTGTAATATTAAAGAGTAACCAATTTATTTATAGATACATAGTTTAACATCTGTAATATTAAAGAGTAACCAATTTATTTATAGATACATAGTTTAACATCTGTAATATTAAAGAGTAACCAATTTATTTATAGATACATAGTTTACCATATGTAATATTACAGAGTAACCAATTTATTTATAGATACATAGTTTAACATTTGTAATATTAAAGAGTAACCAATTTATTTGTAGGTATATAGTTTAACATTTGTAATATTAAAGAACAAGCCAAATATAAAGACAGAGAGGTAACCAAAGCTGCTCAATAATCCATTCATAAAGTGCCTGTAACTGCAACTGGGATATTCTCCAAGAACCAAGCTTAGATTTAAAAGCAAAATAATTTATTTGATAAAATTGTTGTCTGTAAGTGCTTTCACATTTGCTTCCTCAGACCGTTAACATTCAAAAAATCAGTCTGCTCCTTTTATAGTAGTCATGTGTTTCATCTTATAGAGCTTTAAAGTGATACAAACCAGGTTATTGAAAGCATCATTAAAAAAGTTTCATTAAAAAAGTTCAGTGTCTTAACACTTCTATGCTAAACAAAATAAATTCACATCTATTAAGAATTTACAAAGTACACATCATTCAATGCTTACTAAGAACTTACTGATATATAATGCTTGTTGCTAAAAAAGACATATCTTAATAATAGTAACTGCAGCCATTAGAAAAGGCATCAACTGTTGTATGAAGCTCAAAAAATGAAAATTTCTCAATCAGTATGTGCTATATATGCATTAAACTGTGTTAAACTGTGTATACCATTTATGTAAAGAACTATCAGAAACATTGTAAGTATGCTAATCATACAAAACAATATTCACAAAACTGATAGAAGTCACTAATCGTTAAAATCACAAGTTGAGAAGTCACTAATTAAAAATGCATGCATTTTTAACAGATATCTTTAAAAACATATCAATATATATTTACACTAAAAAACTATCTAAACATAGAATTACAAGTTGTTAATATTGTAAATAGCGCTTATTTAAGGCATCTGGCTCTTAACACTGGTCGAATAGAAGCTCGTTCATTAAGGCCACTGCCTTTGTCTGCTCTAAGCCGGATCATCCAGTTAACTTCTACTCTCTCAGTAGTATTACGAATATTCCCTCGTCTTAATATTGGCAGGACACTATCTATAGCCATGAAAATAAAGCTGTGTTGGTTACCATACTGACCTACATGCTTAGCCAGTGCATTATTATTATGTCCAATCCTAATAGCATATAAGTGTTCTCTAATCCTAGTTTTAAATGCCCTATTAGTCTTACCAACATAGAAAGCTTGGCATTCTTGGCATCTAGCCAGATATACCAAGTTAGCTGTATTACATGTGGTATCAACTCTAAAGGTAAATGTCTGGCCAGTATCTGGGTGCTCAAATGTATTCGCTTCACATATATACTTGCAATATTGACATTGTTTACAAGGATGGGTTCCCATCAAAGCCATTTTATCTCGCCCATCATGGCGATGACAGAGTAACATCTTAAGGTTGTTCCTATTTTTATACTGAAACTTAGGGGTAATGCCCACTAATGACCCAATCTCCTGATTGCTGGTAAGAATCGGCCAGTGCTTATGGATAATGTCGATAATGTCCTTTCTATCATTAGTGTAGTACATTTGTATTTTTATTTGCTCATTGTCTACTTGTCCAATTATAGGCTCATGTATATGATCAGAGAAGTAGGGTGCCGCTCTATTTGATCTTAATCTATGTATGTCTTCTATAGTTCTTTCGACTTCATGTGATTTGTAACCCCTTTGAGCAAGTCTCAATTTAAATGTACCTAGTTCATTCAGATAACCCTCTTGTGTGGCATTAAGCCTAGAAATTCTCATACCCTGGCCTTTAATAATATTCTGAAATATATAACGTGGGTGCATACTTGTCCTATGTAGGAGGGCATTCCTATAGCATTTCTTCCTATACACACCAGTATTCACTTTTTCTCCTAGCACCCTCTCCACATAAACATCCAAGAAGTCTATACGATGTGAAGAGTACTGATGTGTAAATTTCAAATAGGGGGTCAAACCATTGACCAAGGTCATGTATCTATCAAGTTCAACTTGATTACCTTGCCAAACAAGAAACACATCGTCCACAAAACGACGATAAAAGCATACATGGGAGGCATGTAAACCACAAGGAAACAATACATCCTCTTCCCACATAGCTAAAAACATGTTGGTGTAGCTGTTGGCACATGAAGTGCCCATAGCCACGCCATCATGCTGGATATATGCATCTGTTCCATATATAAACACATTGTTCTCTAAAATGACTTCCATAAACATAGAAATCAAGTCAATATGTTTTTCTGTATATTCGCTGTGTAGCATCAAATACTTTTTTATAGCCTCTACCCCCTCTCTATTAGGTATGATGGTAAATAACGATTGGACATCCATGGTGACAAAATACATATTCTGAGACATATTAGTATTCTTAAAGAACTTATATAATTCTACTAGAAATTGTTTGGTATCCCTGAGAATGTACTCGTTTCGTTCAACAACAGGTCTTAAATATTTCTCTACATATAAAGAGAAAGGCTCAGTGCTCCAACCGCCTCCTGAAACAATAGGCCTCATGGGGGGGTTTGTGCCATGTTTATGTATTTTGGGGATGCCATGTATACTTGGTATCATAGGGTACTCCACAAATAAATATTTTGCCAATTCCTGGTCAATGCACTGACTAACTTCCAAATCATGAACTATATCTATCATTTTGTAAATATTGGTAGGAAGCAGAACAGGAAGAAAAAGAGTAAACATAAGCATGAGAGAAATAGATACATAATTTAACATCTGTAATATTAAAGAGTAACCAGTTTATTTATAGATACATAGTTTAACATCTGTAATATTAAAGAGTAACCAATTTATTCATAGATACATAGTTTAACATATGTAATATTAAAGAGTAACCAATTTATTTATAGATACTTAGTTTAACATCTGTAATAGTAAAGAGTAGCCAATTTATTTATAGATACATAGTTTAACATCTGTAATATTAAAGAGTAACCAATTTATTTATAGATACATAGTTTAACATATGTAATATTAAAGAGTAACCAATTTATTTTTTAGATACATAGTTTAACATCTGTAATATTAAAGAGTAACCAATTTATTTATAGATACATAGTTTAACATCTGTAATATTAAAGAGTAACCAATTTATGTATAGGTATATAGTTTAACATCTGTAATATTAAAGAGTAACCAATTTATTTATAGATACATAGTTTAACATCTGTAATATTAAAGAGTAACCAATTTATTTATAGATACATAGTTTAACATCTGTAATATTAAAGAGTAACCAATTTATTTATAGATACATAGTTTACCATATGTAATATTAAAGAGTAACCAATTTATTTGTAGATATATAGTTTAACATTTGTAATATTAAAGATAACCAATTTATTTATAATAAATGACAGAAAGAACCACATTTATAAACAACTGCCAGAAATAGAATTGTTACACCAGATGTACCTTTTTCCTAAAGTAACACTTAGAAACATAATAGAGTTCTTTATATAAATGTCCTCGCATTCAGAAGAAATAAAGTGAAGAAAATCAATGTCTTACAATTTAAGAAGAATGGTTGCTTTAGTTAAAAAGGGTAGATTCAAAAGAATTATGTGTTAAAATAATTTGAATGTTGCTATAAGTACTTACTGTAATGTTATGCATTACTTTGTGTTTGCCAAACTTTGATAAACTGCAAATATATTATCATACCTGGAGACTAAAAATAATGTGGAAAATGTTACTTGTCTTCAAGCATTTTGAAGGCTTGTAGCTCAATTACATGATATAACACCCCAAAAAGTGATCAGCTACATTATGTATAAAACTATATGCCATAGGTTCATAGGTAGGTACTAGGTTATTGGCCCTAGGGCCTATATAAGCCTAGCCAAATGGTACCCTGGCTTTCACCACCCAAGAAAATTATTTTCCTGTGCCCCTGTCGAGCAGAGCCACAGAAGTGATCCCTGGGGTGAATTTCCTATCTCCCATTCAATCATCAATATTTTTCTTGAAGAGTGCTAATGAGGAGCTTTGTTTGATATAGATAGGTAGTTTGTTCCAGAGTATGGTAAGTCTCTGGGACAGGAATCTATCCCTCCAGCATGTTCTGTTTATTGTGGTGACAAGGTTTAGGTCCCTAGAGTGTGTAGCTTGGAGAGATTGGGATTTCTTTAAGTGGAGCATGTCCAACAGCTCTGGGTTTGGCATAGCTTTGTATGTTAGGCAGGGATCACCTCTAAGTAGGTGATATGCAACAGAGTAAAGCTGGAGGTTTTTGAGACGGTCTACATATGGCATCTGTTTGAGGTCGGTAATCCTCTTTGTGAGGTATTTCTGAGGTCTTTCTAATTGTTGTAGATGTCTTGTGAGGTACATACCAAAAGGGGCGTTGTACTCTATAATGGGTCTAATGATTGATGAGTAGAGGGGAATAATGACCTCTTTTTTCCTGGATGAGACACCTTTTGTGATGAGGTGTGCCACGTAGAAGGATTTCCTGACTACTGTGGTGATGTGATTATCAAAGGAGAGACTACTGTCCACCTGTGTCCCCAGGTCTCTTATCATACTTTTGGTGTTAAGTAGACTACCACATATGTGGTAGTTCATGGGTACAGAGTTTTTACCAAAAGGGATGACAATACACTTTTTGGCATTGAGCTTGAGGCCATGGCATTGACACCAGGCATCTGTCTCAGTGAGGCCCTTTTGTAGGATGTCCACATCGTTAGGAGTTTTGATTATGGCTCCTAGTTTGCAGACATCTGTGAACTCCATTAGCCAAAGACCTTCTGTGTTGGCCTGTACTTCAGAGAAGTAGATACCAAACAGGAGAGGACCCAGGGCTGAACCCTGTGGTACTCCACTTGTCACTGGTCTGAAGTTGGATTTGGAGTTTGCTACTTTCACAGTGTGGGTTCTGTCAGTGAGCCAGTTGGCAACCCATCTTGTGACATAGGAATTTATACCTAGTTTAGTGAGTTTATCTGTAATTCCAGAGTGGGGGATGGTGTTGAAAGCCTTGGCGAGATCTAGATAGGCTGTGTGAACCACCTACCCTCATCTACAGCTTTGGTGACTGCTTCATAGAAGTCTATCAGGTTTAGGAGACATGATCTGCCTTTTACAAAGACAATGGTATACATTTTAGAGAACTAGAGTATATGATAATGGTTAAAATATAAACAAAAAAATAACATTTAAGCTGTATATGGTATGTTATCCTGTGGGCAGAATGATTTGCACACATGGCAGTTAAAATGTATAACAATCTGGACACTTATTTTGCATATACGATAGAGATGATTCACTGGATGTCAAATAAATGAAATAAATAATTAAGCATTTCAATGGATTCAAAGCTAGGAAAATCAAATAAAGACACTCCCATATATTTTAATGAAGTCAATGATAGACATGTCCATGGGCATGATTAAGCTCAGAAATAAGGCAATGAAAGCAGAGACAGATGTGATGAAGAGAGTATACCACAATTGTGGATTATTATAAATAAAACTATTCTACACATCTAAAATAATCAATTTTAGTGTCAGGTTAAATATATACTATCAAAAAGACACAACTTGCATTTTGTTGTCAAAACATGTACCAAAGGAATAGACATTGATTGAGTTTAATAGTCTAAAAGATAACTGCTCCTGAAACACAACATGTAATTCCCTCACAATGTATTATTCTCAACAGAGAATAGTTTCCATACTTCCACATATTAAAAAATCATGAATAGAAGTATATTTGTGACATTTCTTTCCTAGTCAGCATTCTCATTGCACACCATGTAGTTGGTGAATGATGTTTCATTACAATTTTTAAGGAATTTGTCTTCCCTGTTTTTTTGTTTTTTTTTTTGCCAAAGAAAATGACAAGATATGCATCTCTCTCTCTCTCTCTGCTGTTTTTTTTCACAACTGCGGAGGTTATAAATATGTTCAGGCTCAAAATTCACAGTTCTTTAACTCATTAACACCTACGTGGTGTGGAATGCCAAACATATAACAGTCCTACATACATCTTGCATTTCAGAGCATTTTCTGAAAAATACGCTTAAAAGGTATAAGATAAAAGAAATGCAAATATTTTGTGAACAATAAACGCTATTAAAACTGTACATATAACATTGTTACCAGTAAGAAATTTCTTTACAATGATAATAGCCATGTATCCATAGTCTTTTTCCATAAATGTTGCAATATATTAAAATCCACACAAACCACAAAATATATTTTGTAAACTTTCAGAAAAAACTTTTGTTATCTTGCAAACTGACTAACCTGGACATATATTGTTATAACATTTTTGTTAACCAGATATAAGCTTTCACATGACAACAAGAAATTCCTCCTTAAGTGCATGTTTATTGAGATATTTACAGAAATAAGAAAACATATGCTTAATTGTATAATTAGTAAAACAAATAACACTGGATATTTCTCAAGATGTACAACTTACAGTTCAGGTATCAAACACAGTTTTCTTCAATAACATCTAAGGTTTCCCTTAGTGTTATACAACAGTTTGTAAGTCACTCAGTTTTTGAAGGATTAAGTACTTACTAGCAAACACCTAGCAATATTTCCAGTGCAGTAATATATAAACCAGCATTGGCAATGAATTGTCCCATTTCCCTAATTTGTGTTTTACACCATACATCTCAATTGCATGTAGGCTCTCTCAGTTATGAAAATATGAGTAATTAGTGGCAAGCAAATATTAATTTCTCCACTGCAGGACATCCTAGACTAACAGTATCATTTCATTAATAACTCCTTGCCTTTTTAAACCTACCTATTACTAACTGGTAAGCCACTTAGTTAAAGAAGCCAGATCCAAAAATTCTTTAAGGTGGTATGGGTGTGGCCTCGAAATATATAAAACGGGTGCGTTAGACTTGAGTGAGTTAACCGTAATCGGAGACATAAAACTATCTTCTTTCTCTTCCCCGGAGCCATAAGCTGTGGAGCCTTTTGCAGTCTGAAGAGAGAATAGCCTAATACCCCTGAGAGCAGCTTCACTAATTTCACAGGATTTGCAACTCAGAAAATGTATTTTTTTGACTTAGTGAGCGACGGCGGAAAGAAGAAAAGAATGAAACTCATAAAGCAATGCTTTCGAAAAAGGGTATGTCATCTCATTGATTTACTTGTCCTCCTGCAAGAATAATTTACAGATTATGTGATACATGTTTGCAAAACAAGTATTCCACATTCACTGAGATTGTTATTGAAGATTAGGTTCATAGGTTCATAGGTTTATACTAGGCTATCTGCCCTAAGGCATTTATAAGCCTAGCCCAAAATTTTGTGGCTTACGCCACCCCTTATATGAAAAAATACTGTGCCCATTAGTTTGTTGTGCCTCTGTCCAGCAGTGACACAGAGATGATTCCCGGGGTAAACCTACGATCTCCCATCCACAGGTCAAGATTTCTCTTGAACAGAGCCAGCGAGGTGCTCTGCCTCACATGGACCGGGATTTTATTCCATAGCATAGGGAGTCTCTGAGTGATAAATCTATCCCTCAAGCACGTCCTATTTATATCCGTGCTAAGGTTTAAGTCACTTGCTCTAGTGGTTTTGGTGGATTTGGATTTTTTGAGGTGGAGCATGTCCATTAATTCCGGATTGGACATGGCCTTGTATGTCAGGCACATGTCACCTCTGAGCAGACGGTATGCGACTGAATAGAGCTGGAGTTTCTTCAATCTGGCAGCATATGACAGATTTTGGAGTCTCTTTATCCTTTTGGTGAGGAACTTTTGGGGTCTCTCCAATTGCTGCAGATGTCGGGTGAGATACATCCCGAATGGGGCATTGTACTCGATCATTGGTCTGATAAGTGAAGAGTACAGGGGAATGATGACCTCACTAGATCTGAATGTGAATCCCTTCATGATCAGGTGGGCAATGTAGAAGGTCTTTCTAACCACTTTAGCAACGTGAGTGTCAAAAGAAAGGCCACTGTCAACCAGGGTCCCCAGGTCCCTGATAACTTCTGTGCTTAGTGGATTGCCACCTATATGGTAGCTTGGGGTTACCTTGTTTTTCCCGAAGGGTATGACTATACATTTTTTGGCGTTTAACTTCAGGCCATGGCTCTGGCACCAGCTATCTGTTTCCATGAGTCCCTTCTGAAGGATATCCGTGTCCGATACACTTTCCACTATGGCGCCCAGTTTGCAGTCGTCTGCAAACTTTGTCAGCCAAAATCCTCCCATGTTGGCCTGTACTTCTGAGAAGTAGATGCCGAACAATAGGGGGCCAAGGACCGAGCCCTGTGGGACACCACTTGTGACCGGCTTGGAGTCTGACATAGCGCCAGCAACTCTAACCCTGTGGGTTCTGTCCTTAAGCCAGTTTGCAACCCATCTTGTGACATATGGGTTTACATTTAAGCTGGTAAGTTTTTCTACAATACCGAGTGGGGTATTGTGTCGAAAGCCTTTGCAAGGTCAAGGTAGGCTGCATGGACTGCCTTTCCCTCATCAATGGCCTTGGTGACTGTTTCGAAGAAGTCGACCAAGTTCAAAAGGCATGATCTTCCCTTGACGAAGCCAAACTGGGTCGGGTCCAATGTCTGCAAGTCCCCTATATCTTTGTTTATGAGCTCCATTATGATCCTCTCCATAGCTTTGCAGACTAGACTTGTTAAGCTTATGGGGCAGTAATTACCAGGGTCCGTAGAGGCACCGCCTTTGTGGAGTGGGACCACAGTTGCCGTACGCCACTCCTTGGGCACGTATCCTGTGGTAAGGCTGAGATTAAACAGCTGCCTTATGTGCGGGTTTAATTCCTCATTTAGCTTGTGTAGCACACAGCCGGGGACACCATCCGGTTCTCATGCATAACAGTCTTTCTTACTACTTCCAGTCTAAGTGAATCGAGTAATGATCTGACAGAGACTAGGGCATTTTATTCTCATGAACTCTGCCATTGCAGTGCATTATGTACAGAATATAGACTTCCTGGAAGACATGATCACACTAAGATGTATATCTCCTTGGGACATTAAGTGTTAGAAGAAAATTAAAATTCGTAATGTATATTTACTGTGTTGCTGGCAAGTTTGGATTCTGCACAACTTGATAGCAAAATAAAAAAAAATTTTTTTTCAGTTTCTGTCCATAATTGCCTTTTAAAGATGTGGAGAATAACCTTGAAAGAGATACCCTTTCAGCAACGTTTTATAAAGTATTTAAAGGTGCATTGGTGCATTTGTTATTGATACCATTTACTTACTTATAAAATGACTAGAAGGGTTTGATAGTCTCTTGACTTAAACTACTAGAAACTTAAAATCTACCAAAGCTTTGCCCATTGCATTCCTTAGTTTTATAGAAAAAGTGTAAAGGTTAAAGGACCATCATAAACAGACTTCTGATTCCAAGAATAAGCTTTGGTGCCGAACTGAGTGTCTAATGAACTATTAAATAATTCTAGTTAACTATTTTGCCTAAAGAGGAGTTCCAATTTATTCCATGATTTAACTTCTCTTTGAGTGATATTTTTTTTTCTAAACCATTCCTTTGTTTTATAGAAAAACTGTGTAAAGGTCAAAGGGCCAGAATAAGCAGACTTCTGATTCCAAGAATAAGCTTTGGTGCCGAACTGAGTGTCTAATGAACTGTTAAATAATTCTAGATAACTAGTTTGACTAAAGAGAGAGTTCCAATTTATTCCTTGATTTAGCTACCATTTGAGTGTCATATATATATATATATATATATATATATATATATATATATATATATATATATATGTGTGTGTGTGTGTGTGTGTATATATATATATATATATATATATTAAATATAATATATCTATATTATATATATATATATATATATATATATATATATATGGGTTCACTATGTAATCCGGAAATACTGAAATCCCAAATTTCAGTATTTCGAAATTATGTAGCTGAAAACACTAAATCCTGAAACCCCATAACCACGAAATTTAAAATTCTGAACGTACAATGCACATACAGCATACACACAACTTCCCCCCACAATCAAACATATTATCCTACACTACAGATAAGCACCCCCATATGCCCCCACACCCCCTACTTAAACATACTAACTCCGAGATCACAGAAACAGACACACAAAGGAAACTCCCACCCACACATTTTACAGTCCCTCACACACACACAAACACATTACAGCCGCAACACACACTGACACACACTAAAGCCCCTAACCAACACACATATATACTTAACTAAACTTCCACCCATCCATTCACACACCGCACCACCAGAAGTGCTAATTTAACATCTCCGAGTGTTGCGATTTTGAATTTCGCGCTTCTGGGGTTTCGTGATTTTGTGATTTGGGTATATAATTTCGAAATACTGAAATTTGGGATTTCAGTATTTCGAAATTGTAAAGAAAATTTTTAACAGCAAGATACGTCCACGTCTTAGATCAGCAAAATCAACTGAGGATCTCTCAGAATCAGGTACATTAAATCGTTATATGAAAGCCAAATTATTTGGCTCTAATGACAACCTTCTGGAGGGTGACTTTAAAGGCACTGCTATAAAAGGAACATCAGGAAGATATAACATTTCTTCTCCAGATGTAGATATAAATCTGGTCTCCCAATTTCAGGAGTGATGGTAATATTATCACACCAAAACCACATGGAGATATAAATGGACTGGATATTAAAGGACCACAACTTGATGTTTCCACACTTGATATCACACTTAATAAACCAAAAGGCACCTTAAAGTTTCCAGAAATAAAAGGGCCAAATATCAAATTGCCTTCATTTAATATGTCTGCAGGACAAAATGATTCTTCACCAGATGTTGATTTTAATCTCAAGACCCCTGACATGAAAACTGATGTGGACATTTCAAATCCAAAGATACAAGTAGAGGTTAAAGGGCTAAATATCAGGCCAGACTTAGATTTGAAAGGTAAAATAAAAACATCAGACTTGGATATTTCAATACCTAAAGTACATGGGGACATAAAATGTCCTGATGTAAGTGGAAAGATGCCTCAGGCTAACATCAAAGGTCCAGATATCAAAATGCCAGCACTTAATGCTTCGGATGTTGATATAAATCACAAATTTCCAAACATCAAGGGTGACACTGGCATTTCTGTACCAAAGTTACAGGGTGAAATTAATGGAACAAATATTAAGGAACCACAACTTGATATTAGCACCTATCCAGGCATGTCTAAGGGTCAGCTCCCGGTGATTTCTCCTGTCTACCTGATGAATCTGGGCATCTTGGGGCAATGCAGCAATTGCCTCATGTACACAGACAACCCTCTCCTCCTACCACCCAACACTACAACCTGTGAGAGAAGCACTTATATAGCCAAACTGCAAGCAAAGCTCTCTTCACCCAAGACTGGACTAGATAGTCAAGAGGAGAAGGTAAACACTTGCACCACACCACACTCATCACATAGTCCTTCAAAACCTACACCACCAAAACACACACATAGAAACACAAAACACACACCTACATTTGCGGAGGCTCTCAATAAAAACCTGCCCAAGCATCAGGGACCTCCAAAGCAGAAACGCAAGCAAACTCCACCCTCAACACAACCCAAATGACACATAGCCCACAAACTCAGTCTGCCATTCAACCACAGCCCATAAGGCATAACAAAGTACCCAACACTCTAGTCATAGGTGACTCTATAGTCAGGCACACTGATGTTCCACTCACCAGGCTAAACAAGGAGAAAGTTACTGTCAGCTGCCTGTCAGGTGCCAGGTTCCACCACATAATGCTTGCACTTAGGTCACTCCACAACAAGTACAAATATGACACTGTCATTGTCCATGTCGGTGTGAATGACCTGAGACTTACCTCCCTGGACTACATGAAAAGAGACATGGAGGAGCTCTCCGATCTTGAAGCCCAGTCAAGTATGACCCTGGCCCTGAGTAGCACCCTGCCATCACCCAGAATAATGCCACAGTACAAGGACAAAATGATTGACTTCAACAATTGGCTAAGCTTCTGGTATCATTCTAAGGGGATCCAGTATTTGTCTGCCTGGGACGACATGATCGACAGACCACGATGCTTTGCCAGAGATGGCCTGCATCTTTCGCCCTTGGGATTCCGGATACTGGCTAAGGCTCTTGCCACCCCTATAGTGCCTTTTCTAGGCAAGGTTCAAATGACAAATTCACCACCATAACAGGTACAAGCAAACAAAATCTGAGGGTAATGCTACTCAATGCTACAAGTCTAAACCTCAAAATGTACTCACTCGAGGCACTCCTTAAAATGGAGAACATCGACGTCTGTGCGGTGACAGAGACCTGGTTCAAAGCTCCAGAGAGCACCCCTGCATTACCAGGTTATAATTCATACCAAACCTTTCGGCCACCTAACCCGGAACGTAGCACTAAAGGTGGAGGCGTGTCCATATTCATTAAGGCTATCCACACCTCCAGGCTAGTTGCACAGCATAATCCATCCGAGATTATCCAAGTGCAACTAACTCTGGGTAAGACTGCAATCCAAATTGTAGCTTGCTGCAGAACCCCCCCCCCCACCATGCCCCAGGATTCTCACTCCTCATTTCGTGATACACTGGAAAGTATTAGGGTACAGCCTAACACCCTAATAATGGGCAATTTCAACTACCCCACCATTAACTGGGAAAACTACTCGTGTACCAACTTTTTTGCTCAACGTTTTCTGGAATTCATAAATTCCAACGCCTTGGATCAATTTATTCACACCCCCACCAGGAGAAGCAATATTCTAGACCTAGTCATTACCAACATGGGCAACCAGTGTTCCACACCAGAGGTCAATTCCGCGTTGGTCAGATTCGACCACAAGCTAATCACCCTAAACATCCACATCCCGCCCCCACCCCCAGTTAGAGAAACCACCATAAAAAACTTTTCCAAAGCCAACTCCACACTTCTTAAGACAGAAGTGGCAAACGTCATGACACCCATGCAGATGGACAATAGAGGTACGACTGCTGAATCCTACACAAATACACTTTATAAGCACTTACACGAGTGCATGGATCATGCTATCCCTAATAGAACCAAGATGCTATCCTCCAAAAAAAGGAAGCCAATCTGGTGGTCCTCTGCCATAAATAAACTCTACAACAGAAGAAAGAAACTGTTGCAAAAAAGAGTAAAATCCCATGACTGGAAGAACTCCCTGGTCAGCCTCAGTAAGAAGCTGAGATCCCTCATAAAATCCTCCAAAGCTAGTTACGAAAACAAAATTGCCACTGACTCTAAAGACAACCACAAAACGTTCTATAGCTATGTCAAGAATCTCAGTGGCAACACTCAGATCTTCTCAGAGTTACAGCACAATGGCACTAAATATACAGAACCAACTGATATTGCCAACATCCTGGCAGATAGGTTCATCGCTAATGTTACCCCATCTCACCCCCTAGAGGGCCCATCTCTATACCGGAAGAATGCAAAGTTTCTGTAATCACAGCTGCACAGGTGAAAAACACACTCTCCAAAGCCAAGAACAAAGCGTCCATAGGACCTGACAATATCCCAGGCTGTGTTCTACATGAACTACAGAATGAACTGTCACCCTACCTAAGTACCATGTTCAATCATAGCCTCACCTCAGGCTTTGTGCCCACTGAATGTCACACCATGATGGTTATCCCACTCCACAAAGGGGGAGCCACGACGGACCCCAAGCACTACACCCCCATTAACCTGACGAGCCTGGTCTGCAAGGCCATGGAATGTATCATCATGGAACTCATGAAAGACATTGGTAATCTCCAAACTCTGGATGCTACCCAGTTCAGATTTGTAAAAGGCAGATCATGTCTCCTAAACCTGATTGACTTCTTTGAAGCAGTCACCAAAGCCATAGATGAGGGTAAGGTGGTTCACACAGCTTATCTAGATCTCGCCAAGGCTTTTGACACCATCCCCCACTCAGGAATTATAGATAAGATCACTAAACTAGGTATAAATCCCTATGTCACACGATGGGTTGCCAACTGGCTCATGGACAGAACCCACCCTGTGAAAGTAGCAGACTCCAAGTCCAACTTCAGACCAGTGACAAGTGGAGTACCACAGGGTTCAGTCTTGGGTCCTCTCCTGTTTGGTATCTACTTCTCTGAAGTACAGGCTAACACAGAAGGTCTTTGACTAACAAAGTTTGCAGATGACTGCAAACTAGGAGCCATAATTGAAACTCCTAACGATGTGGACATACTACAAAAGGGCCTCACTGAGACAGATGCTTGGTGTCAAAGCCATGGCTTGAAGCTCACTGCCAAAAAGTGTATTGTCATCCCCTTTGGTAAAAACTCTGTACCCATGAACTACCACATAGCTGATAGTCTACGCCAAAAATGTGATGAGACCTTGGGACACAGGTGGACAGTAGTCTCTCCTTTGATAATTACATTGCCACAGTGGTCAGGAAATGCTTCTACGTGGCTCACCTCATCACAAATTGTTTCTCATCCAGAAAAAAAGAGGTCATTGTTCCCCTCTACTCATCACTCATTAGACCCATTATAGAGTACAACGCCCCTTTTGGTATGTACCTCACAAGACATCTACAACAACTGGAAAGGCCACAGAAATACCTCACAAAGAGGATTACTGGCTTCAAACAGATGCCCTATGCAGACCATCTCAAAAAAACTCCAGCTTTACTCCGTCGCATATCGCCTACTCAGAGGCGATCTCTGCCTAACATACAAAACTATGTCAAACCCAGAGCTGTTGGACATGCTCCACTTAAAGAAATCCCAATCCCTCCGAGCTAAACGCTCTAGGGATCTAAACTTTGTCACCACAATAAACAGAACCTGCTGGACGGATAGATTCCTGGCCCAGAGACTTCCCATACTCTGGAACAGACTACCTATCTATGTCAGAGCTCCTCATTAGCACTCTTCAAGAAAAATCTTGATGATTGGATAGGAGATAGGAAATTCACCCCAGGGATCACTTCTGTGACTCTGCTCGACAGGGGCACAGGAAAATAATTTACTGGGGTGGCGAAAGCCAGGGTACATTTTTGGCTAGGCTTATATAGGCCCTAGGGCCAATAGCATAGTACCTACCTATATATATATATATTGATCTTGAGCAAATAGTTTTCTCCATGAGATGCCCTACTACTGTTTAGCAAAAGATGAACCTCTTTCTCATGCAGCATGTGATATCCTAAACAAACTTTTGCATACAATGAATAATAGCTGATGGAAAATAGATTACGTTTTACCAAGTCTTCCTTATAAGAAAGGTGCCTACACTACATTATTCCTTTTGAAAATTTCATTTGAGTGCTTTCTAATGCAAATCTCTTCTTGAAAAGCTGCAAAATAAGGATTTATATTCAGTGATGGTACTAACATAACCCACTCAGTGGCTTCAAGTGTTAATATTCAAAGAATTTAGTATTACTACTTGGGGAATGCTATCAAAAAAATGTCAGAAATCTAAATAAACCAGCCCCATTTTGATGCCATCATCTAATGCCACACTGACCTTTCCATAAAATTGTACCAAGTTTATAAAAGTAGAGAATTGTTGTCATAAAATCATGTTGCCTGTGGTCAGTTAGTGCTCAAATGTTCCTGTTTTATTTAGTAGACTTATTAAACACTTTTCTTAGCACTTTCCCAAATGTGATGTCAAACTTATGGGCAAAAATTATTAATGCAATCTCGGAATGTATTGTTTTATATTTGGACAATGATGCTAATCTCCATTTGTCAGGAGATATAGCATTATTTAGTAGCATATAAAATAGTAGGGCTAATGGCTTTATCAGGTAAACAGTAATGATGGGGAAAACCCACCTGGGATAAAATAGGATCTATTTCATTATTATTCTTAATCCCTGTCAAAGCTGATTTAACCATAAATTTAATAATCATGGGTCTGGAATTTGTTTGGAATTACAAGTCCGTGAAAGGCAACATTTTCTGATGACGCCATTGTCGCAAAGTAGTCATTCAAGACTTGCCCTATAGTTTCACTATTACTAAGGACAACACCCTTATTCAAAACTGCATCAGCTTTATTACTGGTATTTTTAGCACTACTGATATAGAAACCATTTTTTTTCTGCTTAACATTCTTGATAAAAGACTCTTCTTGTGTACTGCTTGAAGTCACAATTAACTTTTTATTAAATATGTTATTTAAGTGTGCTTAGATCCAAATTTACTAACTAATCTACACTTTCTTCAATTTTCCTTAGTCATTTGGTTAACTTCTAATTCAAACATAATGGTAAAACATTCTTATAGTCATCCAGTCTGTTTTTACATGTGTTCAGTTTTTGCAAACATTTTTTTTCTTAAATGACTGCTATGCCAAAGAAGGATCAAGTTGGAATTCACTATTCCAGTTTGTCATGTACGGCATGGATCAGAGGATGATCACAAATCTCTGGTCAGTTATAACTAGTTGTGGCTATCTCTCTAGACTTTAAATGGAGATCTACAGTAAATTCCTAGACGGTGAGGTTCCACATGGGGGCAAATATGCAAGATTATGAATTCTACTAATCATCACACTTGTTAGCAGCAAGTCTAATATGATCTTATGCTGGATAGCATCTGTCCAGAAGGAAATGAACTGATGAAGTTTCTGTAATTTATGATACAAAAGTGCTCAATCATATTAAACTATTCAAACTAAGTATTTTGTGGAGTCTTTACTGTTGTGAAAATATTATTAATTGCTGGTTATTTTTAAACTGCACGGGAAGTGAGAGTTATCCTGTTTGTGTTTTTTTTCCCTGGTTCCAGACTGGTTGTGTAGATCTAAAATGAGTAATGGGAAAATAATAGAGCCTTCATCCTCAGTACTAAAAAGTATATGCATTGCAATTTTAATGTGCACATCCCAATTGTTACTATTCTTGTCTCGTCAAGGTTGTGATTTTAATGTGCACATTCCAGTTGTTACTATTATTGTCTCATCTAGGTTGTAATTTTAATGTGCACTTCCCCATTGTTAGTAGTCGTGTCTCGTCTAGGTCTTGTTGAATTGGGTGTTCTCCAAATAACAAATTCTCACCATCCTCTTTGAGTGCATTATCATTTCTGATCTGCGTGGCTGAGATTTTAGAGTATACTCATTTGGTGACTACTTACACAATGGATGTGAATGCATACCTAAATATTAAGTAGAGCAAAGTTTTCATTTCTAGGCTTGGTACAGATATATCAAATCAGCATTTAATAATGACTTCCTTTCCTGTTTGTAGTAACTTGTCTTAATTTGCAGAATCCAAGATATATATGAACAATTAAGAATTCAACAACAAAGTACTATTTCTTAGATGAACATTGTCGCCATCTCTCACACACACACACACACACACACACACACACACACACACATGCATTTTATAAATTATATACATCCGCCAACTTGGAAAAACATTTTTTTTCAAAAGGTAAAATAAAGTAGGACATGCCAGTGACAGAAGCCATCATTTTCATTGTTAACAAGTCAGTGTAATCACATCTTACTATATAATGAAAGCAAATGTAGGCATAATTCTTTTTATGATGGTTGCAGGATGAAACTTTGTTGTACACTTCATAGCTTGTTAGGAAAAATCAACACACATGTCTGTGGCAAGATGTTTGTATTAGTAGTAAACCTGTGAATCTTAATCTTAGAATAATTAAAAGGCTTTGAGCATTTTATTTATTTGTTAGTTAGATGAGTTCACCAGATTCAAATGTGCATTGTCAATGACAACCCAGGCGCACTCTTGTGCTAAGTGACTGATTTAGAGTCACACAGAAGACAAGTGGAATGGAAGGGATCAAACCTTGCACCCTTGAAAGAAACTAACAATTCAAGCACTTAATCCCCTTTGCCAACTGCCAAATGAAACACAACTTTCTTTCTGAACTTCTTAAATTGGAAATAGTTTGTCTTTGTACATTATTAAAATGTCTTATTTAGAAGCTCACTTAAAATATTTTAACATTTTTCTTATGCTAAATTATTATTTTCCTGTAACCTAGAGATTTACTAAAACACACTTTCATCATAACAGTGGCATCAGGGTCTAAAAAGAGAAAATAAGGGCTTATTTCATTCTTACTTGCATTAGTCAAAGCACTCTAAAATATGAGATGATCTCATATAAGTACGCAAACATTAATCATACATTGACACGTAGTGCGTAGAATTCATAGCAGGCAAGATATATTTTACTGCCCCTATTAATGAGGTACTTTATGCACCGGGAGACAGATATGGCTATCCAGTGGTATTTTTTCTACATTATTCAAGGGATTTTCAGCTACAGATCTCAGTGCTACCACAGGCTGTTGCACAGTACATGTGTGAGTATGTACTTTTCCCGGGGTTACGGCAGTCTAGCTGTTAATTTGTCTGTTTAAATTGCAAGAGGGTTTCTGCAATAACTGAAATACCCACACACACATGCACACCCTGTGCGTGTGTATCTCTAATTTACCCCAACTTAATATCAGCCATACAAAATGGTTTCAGGCCAGTCATGGTACTAATTAGATTACATCTAAAACAGACTTTATAGTGGAAAGTGTGTAGGTACAAAAGTTCATCCAGGCTTACCTCCAGTGCAGTTAAGCGATTCTACAACTATACTGCATACAGAAAACAATGTACAATGTAGAACTGGGACATTGCTCAAGCTCTTTTATTAGACCTTGGAGGACCATGGAGCTTTGGTTCAATGCATTCTCATTCATAATATTTGTTAATGATATAGTTATATACACACATCGAGAGGTAAAACTGTAACTATCCAACGACCAACCCAATTTGACAAAGTATCCAAAAAAAAATCCATACTAGCCTGCCTACTATCAACCAACCCTAAAACAATTAAGCTAGCCAGCACTCTCCCAGACTCAATCAGCAATCATCACCCCCTGCATCAACAGACAATACCACAAGCCCCCCCCCCCTCAAATCTGTATAATTTAACTCTATGAGAAACTTAACCAATTTTGATAAATACATATTTAATGACACACTTAAAAATGTGACTGAGAACCCCACAAATATCTGCCTCTGGATGAAGCTGTTTGTCACTTAAATAACTCATTCTTGACCATACTAAATAAACAAGCCCAAATGATTCATAGGTTCATAGGTATATACCAAACTGCCAGGACCTTTCTAAGAATAGCCAATGCAGTTCAACCCAATTGTGAAGTTTCTAGATGTTATGTGTGGAGTGTGTTAGTTTGAGAATTACTGTCTGCCTCTGTCTGTCAAAGACAAGGGGGCCATACCAAGGGTTAATTTTCAATTTCCCATCCATTGGTCAAGGTTATGCTTACATAGGATTAGGGATGGACTCTGCTTCACGTGGATGATGAGCCTGTTTCCAAGCATGGGGATCCTTTGAGACACATATCTGTCTCACCAGGATATCTTATTTATGTCACAAGGGAAATTTAAATCCTTGGATCTAGTGGCTCTAATGTTGTTCATTTTGCAGATGTGCAAGACATCCATCACAGCTGGATCCAAGGATGCCTTGTATGCCAGGCCTAGATCGCGTCTTGGTAACCTGTAGGAGACAGAGTCTAAGGATAGGGCTATAAGATGAGCCATATAGGACAATGTATTTATACCCTGGATTTTTCTGGTAAGGACCCTTTGTGGGCATTCTAACCATTGCATATATAAGATAAATTACATGGCAAAGGGAGGGTATTTTACTCATTGATGAGTCTGATAAGGGCTAAATAAAGTGGCAATATAAATTCCTTGGACATGAATGCTTATAATCTGGGCAACATAGAATGATTTTCTTACTACCTTGGCCACATGCTGGTCAAAGGACAGATTATTGTCTAAATATGTTCCCAGATCCCTTACCAGTGGAGTAATTCACTTGGCTGGCAGTTTACCCCAAAGGCACTATAATGCATTTCTTGTCATTGAGTTTTAGTCAGTGACTTTGGCACCCGCCATATTTCTGTATAAAATTCTTTTGTACAATGTTTTTTCATGGGGAGAGTCTATGATATCTCCCAAGTTACATTCATCTGTGAACTTGGTCAGCCAAAGGCCTTTGACATTAGCCTTTACCTCTGAGAAATAGTTGTCAAATAGAAGCAGTCCCAGCATGGAACCCTGAGGTACCTCATTGGTGGCATGTTTCTTAGTGGAGGTGGTATCACAAGTTCTGACTTTATGGGTCCTGTCTGTAAGCCAGCTGGCAATCCAGGGAATCATGCAGGGGTTTATGCTCAGTTCAGTCAGTTTGTCAACTATATCCAAGTGGGGTATTGTATCAAACACCTTAGCCAGGTCCTGGTAGACAGTATGCAGAAATGTCCCCTCATCCATTGCCTTGGTGACCTTCTCAAAGAAGTTCACCAGGTTCAGTGGCCAGGACCTTACCTTGACAAAGCCAAACTGGGTTGAGTCCAGTGTTTGAAAGTTGCCTATGTCCTTGTTGACCATGTCCATGGCTTTGCATATTAGATTAGTCAGACAAATCGGTCTATAGTTTCTTGTGAAGTGGGATAACCATTTTAGTCCTCCATTATCATGGTACAAAGCCTGTTTTGAGGCTATAGCTGAAAAGTGACTCAAGTGGTACAGCTAAGTCATGTTTCAAGCTATTTAGCATGCATCCTGGGATTGTGTTGGGGGCTTGTGGTCCATTGAGGCTGCGTGTTTGGCCTTAATGACTGCCACCAGGACCTGCTCTTTCTTAACAATTGGGGGGTTATGTTAATAGGCATTTCATGGAGGTCTACTATACATGGTCAACATTTCAGAATGTCGAAGACCATATGGCGAGACCATAAGATCAACATTCGAAATGTCGACCATGTAATAAAAAAATAAAAAAATAAAACACAAAAATAACTTATTTTCACACTACTAGCAGGGGGCTATGCCCCCCACACCCCCCGTAACTTAAATATACCAACTCTGAGATCGCACTACAGTGGTGAAGATGGAAATCTTTCAATTCCACACTGTATTGAGATTCCGGTTCCGCATGGTCGACATTTCGAATGTCGATCATATGGTCTTCGATATTGTGAAATGTCGACCAAGTGTAGGGGACCCATTTCATGGGTGGAGTCAGGGGGATGAATGTGGGGGGGGGTGAAGTTTGAACTGAATTTGTCAGCCAGCATATTTGCTATTTTGCTCTGCTCAGTGAAGGTATCACCATTGCCCATCAGTTTGGGGCACTGTTGTGAATTTGAGGTTTTAGACACCGCTGTACAAGGCCTTGTGGTTATTTTTAGAAAGTGAGGCTATCTTGACCTTGAAACTGACCATGTTGTACTTAATTGGGCCTCTTAGTTTCCTGTTTAGTTTTATTAGAGATCTCATTTAAGTGTGGGAGTTGCTTCTACCATTATGGGAGTTGCTCTACTTGATTTTAGCCATGAGAATAAATTCTACCCCATGGCTAACCCATGAAACTAAATGACTCCTGAGAGGCAGTGACAAAGCCTGAATGGCACAAAAGTAGGACCTAGTCCAACCTAGATAGATATCAGTGCCTCAGAAACTGTACATAGGCACATGTTCATTATGATAAAAAGATTGTCTTTTCCAGTAACTAGATCACACATACAAAAAGCCAAAAGATTTTGGTAACATTTAACAAACCTCCTAAAAGCTGGCAGAAAACCTGCGTCAAATTCTTTCCCATCTAAAGCAAGCAGGGACATTGCAGACAAATTCAACAAACACTTCATATCCAGTACACAACTTAACTTAAACAATAGCAAACTATACCCACACTACCTAAACCCCCTGCCCATAGCTCCTACTCCAACTCAGCCTAAAAAACATCCAAATAAATGCCATTGAAAAAAACATTAAAAAAACTGAAACCCACAGGACTAGCTCCTGACAACTTGCCATTTGAATACCTCAGTATAGTCACTGACACTTTTTGCTATCCTGTGTATATCCTAATTAATAGATGCATTAAAGAAAACTACATTCCAGCCATATAGAAAGCTTCCTATATACACGCCTTACAGAAAGGAGACACTTTTACTGAACTGTCAAGTTATCACCCTATAGCAATTCTTCCTCCACTCTCCAAAGTACTTGGAAAATGCATACATCAGCAACTCCTAGCCTTTATACTTGATAACCAATTATTTTTTCCTACACAGCATGACTTTTGACCACATCACAGCACCAAAATTGCACTACTACATTGAGTAGATGCTATTAATCAAAGTAAAAACTTGGGGAATTTTGTCTCCACCTTTTTCCTGGACTTGTCAAAAGCTTTTAACACAGTCTGACATCAGCTACTCTTCCAAATGCTAAATTTTATAGGTCTCACAAGTCTCTCAGTTAAATGGTTCACCAGCTACCTAAACAATCACAGCTAGCCTATAAAATGGAATGACTCCCACTCCACATTCCTACCACCACTACAAGAGTACCCCAAGTCTCCACACATGGGCCAGTACTTATCAATAGCTTCATTACTGACATGGACAAGAAATCAAAACTCACCACCTAATAAAATATGACGACTCAACTTTATTTTGCTTAGCCCCAAATCTTCCCAACTTAGAAACCATTACACAGGAAGCTTTCACCTCTTTAGAAAACTGCTAAATAAATCTCGATTGCTCTTAAACCTTAACAAAACCAAACTAATCCTATTTATTCCTAAAAACATAAATCCAAACAGCGCTGACCTTAATATTATCTTCTCAAGCAACAAAAGAATTGAAAACATCACCAGCACAAAATTACTAGTTATGATTAATAACAAGTCCACCTTGACACTGCAGTCAGAATGGCGCACTGTAGATGACAGCACCTGCTAAGTGATCGTAGTAAAAATAACGCTGCCACCTCCTTTCTCCTTCATACCCTCCTGTATACCTCAGCAGTATTCACAAATATTAACTCTTCCATCAGACACAAAGTAGAGGGCACCTACAACACAATTAGTGAATTTGCATGCAGCCACCCAACCCACTCCTGTCATTGCACAGCTCTGAATACCTTCAACTGACTCCATACTCCTCAACGCATTACCCTTTCCCAGCTACTCACAACATGCAAAATACTTTGCCATCTACTTAAAACACCCAAGCTGTCAAATCTCACCCAATAGTATGTACAAACAGAACCGTCAAATTCTCAAAAGTGTAACGTTTGTTAATAAGTCTCATAATTATTATAGGTTCATAGTTTCATAGGTAGATACAACGCTATCGGCCCAACGGCCTACGTAAGCCTAGCCAACAAGGTTCCATGGCTTACGCCACCCAAGAAAGTTATTTTCCTGTGCCTCTGTTGAGCAGAGACACAGAAGTGATCCCCGGGGTGTATTTCCTATTTCCCATCCACTCATCAAGATTTTTCTTGAAGAGTGCTAATGAAGAACTTTGCTTGACATAGATGGGTAGCTTGTTCCAGAGTATAGGAAGTCTCTGGGGCAGGAATCTATCGTTTCATCATTTAGTTCAGAGTTTGATTCCTTCAACATCTACTTCCAAACTGTGTCATTCTGATTAAGTTATTTAACCAGGCAGCATTCCCAAGTTGCTCCTGAAAAAAAGATACTTGTATTTCAGTGGGCTTTTCCAGTTAATAAATAAATAAATAAACAAATAAATAAATAAACAAACAAATAAATAAATAAAATGATTTGTTAATATACTTAGACTACTGAATTCTGACACTACAAATAAATATAATTAAACTACTGAATTGAACACTACAGACCTGACCCTGTAGAAAAGGTGAATACGTGATGCTGCTATGGAAAAGATTCAGTTGTTTACTTGTGGAAAGAAAACACCAAACCAGTTATTTCAAGAGATGAATTAAAAAACTGTTCTGGAAACTTCAGTGACAGGTATTCTTGAAGTGGCAAACCAAGAACCAAACCAAACAAATGAAAAACTTGAGTGGAGATTCAGGTGCCCAAAAAGACCAGTACCAACCGCCGAGAAATATCATCAAACAATTTATTAAAATCAACAAGCAGCAAAAATAGCAAGTGATAGCAAGTGATAGCAGTTTAGTGTTTTACTAGGACCTGTAGTACAATTGGGGTTCCCTGATTTAAACCATAAAGCCAAGTTCAGTTTGCAGGTAAATAGTTTTAAATCAATAAGTTCCATCACCCCGATTCTCAAGCTAAAGAGTCTTGAGGGGTGATTATCACAGATACAATGTGGTTTAAATGTTCTGGAGTTTACACATAATTTGTTTTAATTTACATTCATGAATTTAACATATATTTGTATTTGTATAATGCTATTATTCATTAGTGAATTCTATTGGTATTGTATGCATGTATTATCATGCTTGTATCTTGGATTTTAACATAGTTTCTCACACAATTGTTTGAAAGTCGACAGTGGTGTTCCATTGGTCAGTTTGACCACATGTGTTGATTTTGTGAGTATTTAAGTGAAATAGTGGATGCACTAGCAGTTCTGAAGAAGTCTTTACCTAGACGAAAGCGCTAAACTGCTATTACTTGCTATTTTTGCTGCTTGTTGATTTTAATAAATCATTTGGTGATATTTCTCGACTGTTGGTACTGGTCTTTTTGAGCACATGTATCGCCACTCAAGTTTTTCATTCTTGAAGTGGGACATTTTTTGACATCAACGTAGTCTATCTTGGATGCTGGGAAAATAGTGTTTTTTTCTGTCTTTAAAATACAATATATTATTAGATGGGAGCTACCAACATAAATATTTAGCCATAACATTAACTACTAATATGCAGAGTCTTTATAACAATAATTATGTTTACTATCATTATCAGAATAGCTGTAATTATTAAACATGAACTTTACTTTCATTCCTACTTTATTCTGTTATGAATATATGCAACAGAAGGGATTTTTTAGGTAAATATGTAAACTAGCTCCAGGTAATTCTACAAATTTTAAAAGCTAATCCATTTACCACTACACAAAATTACTTTTAATGTTATGTGAGTATCTCAAACAAAGAGTAAAAGCAACATGTTTGCATGATTAAATAAAGGACAGGAGGCTGTTCAGAACAATTGCTACTTTAATTACTATTGTGTTACTCAGATGATACTCTAATTGTAATGACCCATTTCTTTAAAAGTCACAAAGTAAGGGTACAGAATAAATATTTATTTCACACAACCATTACCATGGGAAACAACATGAAGAATGTTGAATGCTACAATGAAGGGGTATATAGTACATCATCTGTAGTATTATAGAAACTAGGCACAAGAAGGTGATTCACTCCAGGAGGAAGGGAGCCAGTATTTCAGGGAGAGCCTGGTTATGCCTAGATAATGCAATATCACAACATGCTGTTACCATAATATAGAAAAGCAAGCATTGTTACTTCTATTCACTTAACTGAAGGTAATTACATAATGCTTTACAGAAACTTAAAGCATGCAGCCAACAAATAAACTATATTGTCCTATGTTCTCTGTGTCTAAATGAGGGGCCATGATACTAAGTAAGGAGTGAAACACCGGTTAATAAAGGAAATTTAATTTTTTTTTCTGAACTATGTTACAGAAATACCAAATATGTAGGAGAACTATCTTTAGGTATTTTAGTGATGTTGTATTCAGTTTGGAGACAGAAGAATCTCATCAACACTGTTTCAGACAAGCGGATGTCATCAGCACTGCATCGCAGAACATCTTTTATGATTGTAGAAGGTGCTTACCTGAAAGCGTATCATTTTATCTATGATTGGGAATAAATAATCAATAGGATGGGTGCCCATGATCCTTCTGTTTTTTTTCTAGCTGTAATTCCATGAACAGTCCTTATAATGTTCATTGCCTCTCTGATGGTTCCTTCACTATCCCCCCTTCACTGCTTTTATTGCATATTATTAACATCAAGTCTTATACAGTGTGATATAAATGCAATCAGTGACTCACACAGTCAAAATGAGCCATATAGAAATGCAGTGTCAGTAACTTCATTTTGTTTAAAATAAAGATAATCGATCAATTGATTTTAGAAATAAAACTGATGAATGTGATTAAGCAGTTCTCTAAATTCATATGTATGCCAGTGGAAGACAAACATTTGTGTGTTAAAGTTAACCTATGTCTTTGTGAAGGTATCTCACATTGTTCAGATATTGCACAACAATAAATATATGTCTTGTAAGTTTTTTACATACTGCTTACATTTTTCTTTGGAATAAAATTTTTGGGACATGTGTATAACTCTTTTACTGGTGAAAATGTAATGTGCAGGTTCATTGATTAAGAAATGATAAAGAAACCATTGTCTTAAGAGAAAATCTGAACTTCAGAAAATGAAAATAAGCCATTATTATATTCAGTCTGTAATAAAAGCAAGTACAGTGGTTAAGATAATGGAATTCTAATTTATAGAAATGTTTTAGGGTATTGCTAGTTTAAACATGTTTTATATTTCTAATATTCTTGCATTTTGAGCTTTCTCTGTTAGAAAAGGTTACTTACGGTATGTCACAGGATTAACACACAATTAAAAACTTGAAAATAAATATATAAAATGCGCATTACCTTAACAGTTTAATATTAAAGTTGTATGATGCACACAGCACTAGCAGGGACAATAAAATACATGTTATGATAAAAATAAAATCTTTTTAGGTTTAGTCTTAACCAAGGTTTACCCATTTAGAGACTAACAACTTACATAAGAGTGTGATCTCATGCACCTTCTTTTTAAAAAGACTGCAGCTTTCTTTTTACTTTTACATTTATTAACTTGGCAAGTACACTAGTCTAAGGACCATTTCCAGATACAACCTGGGCATTGCAGGCAATAGGATCATATACAGCCTGGGAATTACAGGCAGTAGGATCATAGGATCATAGGAGGTTACTAGAATAATGGCCCCTGGGCCCTTGCAAGCCTAACCAAGTTCAACCCATGTTCCCAAGGGCGTCTGGTTCAAGCAGACACTAAAATTAGCATCTATTTCCCCTATCCAAGAGAGACACAGGTAGAACCCCCGGGGTGAATTTCCGGTTGCTTATCCAATTGTCCAAATTATGCTTAAATAAGGCCAATGCAGGGCTTTGTTTAACATGAATAGGAAGCTTGTTCCAAAGGTGGAGCAAGCCTTGTGAGACAAATATGTCTCTCCAGCAAGTTCTGTTGATGTCACATAGCAGGTTAAGGTGTGCCATTTGACTTGCAAATGTGCAGCATTTCCATTAAAGCTGGGTTGGAGATAACTCTATATGCAAGGCACAGGTCGCGTCTGAGTAGTCTGTATGATACAGAGTAAAGTAACAATGGTTTCAGTTTGTCCACATAAGACAGATCTTGAAAACCCTAAATTGTCTTTGTAAGGAACCTTTGTGGTCTCTCCAATTGCTGTAAGTGTTTGGAAAGGAACATACCAAAGGGAGTGTTGTGCTCTATTATTAGCCTGATGAGGGAAGAGTGCAAGGAGGCTATTACCTCTTTTTTTCTGGAGGCAATGCCTTTACTTATGAGATAAGTAATGTAAAATGCCCTTCTTACCACTCTGGAGACATGGTGATCGAAGTTAAGGTTGCTGTTGACCTGTGTGCCCAGATCTCTCACCACTGACTGTATACTTAGGACATTGCTATTGATGTGGCAGTTTTCAGGAACATCTCCCCTGCTGAAGGGGATGATAATGCATTTTTTTGCATTAAGTTTAAGACCGTGACTTTGGCACCAGTCAGTCTGCATAAGATCTTCTTGCAGGTTACTGACATTGCTAGGGGTTTCAATGCTTGCTCCCAATTTGCAGTATTCAGTAAACTTTTTCAGACACAGTCGAAGTTTTAGCCTGTACTTTGGAGAAGTAGATGCTGAGCAGCAGGGGTCCCAGAACTGATCCCTGTGAACACCACTGGTTACGGGTCGGCTGGGGGAGGTGGAGTCCCCTATTTTGTCTGCATGTGTTTTATCAGTGAGCCAGTTTACAATCTACCTGACAATACATGGGTTGATGCCAAGCTAGGTGAGTTTATCAATAATACCCGAGTGGGTGATTGTGTCAAAGGCCTTGGCTAAGTTTAGGTAGGCTGTATGCACAGATTTACCCTCATCTAGGGCTTTGTTGACTGTCTCGAAGAAGTCCACCAAATTTAACAGGCATGATCTCCCTTTGACAAAGCCAAACTGGATGGGGTTGAGTGTTTGGAGATTTCCTATGTCTTTGTTAATATGGCCCATGATGATTTGTTCCATGGCCTTGCAGATAAGGGTGGCCAGGCTAATGGGTCTATAGTTTCTAGGGTCTGCGGATGCACCCCCCTTTGTGCAAAGGGATGATGGTAGCTGTTTTCCATTTTGCTAGGATGAAGCCAGTGCTTAAGTTTTTATTGAAAAACGTGCCCAATGTTGATACTAACTCCTGTTTTAACCCATGTAGAACACAGTCTGAAATGTTGTCTAGTCCCTTAGTGGCTGTGTTTTTAGCCTTGGAGATGTTGTTTAAGTTCTACTCCTCGAAGATACTAGGTGGAGGACAGGTGTTAGGGATGCTTTGGGGTATATGTGGCAGAAGCAGGGGAGTGAAGTTTTCACTGAACCTGTCAGCTAGCAACTTTTCTATATGCACAGGTTCTGTATAAGTAGTACCATTAACTATGAGTTTAGCGCAAATCTGGGCCTTATCTTTGAGTTACAGATGTAACTAAACATGCCTTGTGGTTATCCTTACTTAGGGAAGCTAATTTGAATTTGTAGTTAGCTTCGGAGGACTTACTAGGACTCTAATTTGCTTGTTTAAGTTGAGGAGGGAGTGTTTCCAGTTTTGAGACCATTCCTTCCTACTCTTAGACAGCAATTTCTTTCTTCTATTGTATAGCTTATTAATGGCAGTTGTCCACCAGGCAGGTTTGTGTTTCCTTGAAGATCTTGCTTTGGTTGTATCAGGTATGGCAGAGTCAATACAATTATACAGGTGCTCATATAAAGCATTGGTGTATAACTCAGTATAGGTGTCTGTTCCGTCAGTGGGGGGAAGGGGCTATAAAGCTATTTATTCTGTCACGTGAGAGGCTATAATTAGCCTTGGAGAAGTTTTTTAGTCTAGTTGTTGTGGGGGGGGGGGGTCTTGTGTTACAGTTACTTGAAGTGAGACTGATTTGTGATCAGATCTCACCAGGGATGGCCACACACTGGGGGTGGTGCAGCAGTCCCCCATGTTGGTGAGCACCAGATCCAGGATGTTTGAGCCCCTTGTGGGTGTGACAACCAGCTGGTCCAGGATATTGGAGTTAACAAAGTCCAGGAACCTTTGGGCAAGTGAGTTAGAGCACGTATAATTTACCCAGTCAAAGGACGGGTAATTAAAGTCACCCAAAACCAGGGTGGTTTGGTTGTATCTTGATTGACTCAAGTAGATCCATGTTGGCTGAGTGGATGTCCTGATTCATGGAGGGTGTCCTATAGCTGGCAATGACCTGAAGAGGGACCTTACTTAAAGTCAGTTGTACCTAAAATAATTTAAGGGAATAACGCTGCTTAAAGAATCTAGGGGTGTATTTATCTTTAATGAATATTGATACACCGCCTTCAGTTTGTGGTCTGAATGCAAGGAAGGAATATAACCTGATATAACTGGGCTGCTCTCCATGGGTCTATATCACATTATCGAAATTCCAAAAGATCGAACACCATAAACTTGATCTTGGAATCTCGAAATGTGATATACTCAAATGTTCAGAACAGCAAATGTTTTCCAAGGGAAAAAATTTGCTGTTCCGAGAATACACACACACAGCACAAGCACACCAAAATACATAATCCACACATACATACTTCACAGAACCCTACACTAAACCGTACATACACTACTAGCTATCCACTTACCTTAACCCAACCCTAACCCTAAGGCAGGGGCGGATCGTGCTATAGGACTGCAGCCATCCCACCTAGAAAACAAAAAGAAAACAACCGTGAAACATAAAATTAAAAAAATATATATTTTTCACGAGTCCCCTGCTCCTGCCACATATACCCCAAAGCATCCCTCCACGCATGCGCACTCAGACTGCCCTGCAGATGCCCAGGAATCTGTGCGGTGACAACCGCACAGAAAAGCGGAGCTCCGGACTGCTTCATCAGCAGACAGGACCAATCAGGAGAGAGGTGAGGTGAGTTTTAAGCTCTTGCGGGCTTGGGACAGGCTACTGCTTCCAGATCTGGACATGGAGGTAGGTGTGTATCTTGGATTTCAACTGCTGCTTGATTCGGAGGTGTGTATGTGAAATGCCCCTATATACTGGTGGTTAGAGCAAACTCATGGTGGTGTGTAGGAAATACCTCAGGCTTGAACCCTGTACCTTGTATGCAGGTGTTAAGGGCCTGAATTCCCTACCCACCACCATTTGTAAAAAATTTGCAGATTTTTGCCTCATATTTGATCTGTTCTATTCCTCATAATATCTGTGGTTTCTAAATGTTTAAATGCTTGATATTTGGTGGTGCATTGGTAGCACTTTTGCCTCACAACTGCAGGTTCTTAGGTTTGATTCTTGGCTGGGGTGCTTTCTGTGTGGGGTTTGCATCTTCTCCCTGTGTTTGTGTGGGTTTGCTTTTGTGTCGTCCCATGTTACAAAGACATATCTGCATTATTTCTTCCTGGGCCTCTGCTGAAAATTGTTTTTTTGTTCCAAGTCAGACTGTCCTGGTTAACAAATGTTAAATAAAATTGACAAGCATTTGAATTTCAGACTTTAGGTTTCTGAATGTTTAATTCCTTACATATTTGATGGTGCAGTGGTAGCATTGTTGCCTCACAGCTACAGGTATTCTGGTTTGATTCTTGGCTGGGGTGCCTTCTGTGTGGAGTCTGCATCTCCTCCCTATGTTTGTGTGGATTTGCTCTGGTGTCCTGCCATTTTACAAAGACGTGTCTACAGTATTTCTCCCTGGGCATCTGCTGAAAATTGTTTTTGTTCCGTCAGAAGTAAAATTGACAGGCATTTGAATTTCAGACTTCATATTCTTCAGAAAATACATAGTAACACAACCTTTTATTCTAGCAATTTTCTAAGTTTATAAGATTAATATTTGAAATTTGTCCCTATTTTTGGGACTGTATTCCCCCATTATTGGCTTTGTCCAGGTTTTTTGTGCCAAGGTTGACAGATATGGCAAAAACTGAATTCACTGAATATGTTTGAGGGCTGTATTCCCACATTACTGGGTTTGTCCAGGTGTTTTGTGCTAAGAGGTTGACAGCTATGGTGAGAACTAAATTCACTAAATGATAGCCATTTAAGTTTCAGTCTTCCTCTCTTTCACAAAGCAGCTGATTTGGCATAGTGGTATGTTGCTCTGACTGTTTTGTACAGGGACCTTGGCAGTAAAATGTATGGTGGTAACACAGCATTTTTATTTCACAAAGCAGCTGATTTGGTGTAGTGGTATGTTGCTCTGACTGTTTTGCACAGGGACCTTGGCAGTAAAATGTATGGTGGTGACACAGCATTTTATTCTAGCAACTTTCCAAGATTATATAAGCAATGTTTAATGTGTCCCTGGTTTTTGGGATTTTGATCCCCCCCCCAATAAATTTTGGCTTTTTCCAGATTTCTTGTGCTGCAAAGTTGAGATGCAGTTGAGTATTGAGTAGACTTTACAAGGAGCTGAGAGCTGCAGGGGAAGAGAAGTTTAGTACTGCTTATGCTAAGTCTGCTTGCATTGTTAATAGCACAATAGGTTGTGTACTTGCTTTTGATGCAGAAGGGTGTGTGTTCTACTCCCACAAGGGGTAGATGCTGCCGTACTGAGAATGTCTTCCTTGGCGAAGATACTAACTATGAGCCTGTTATCAGTTTGCCATCCATTTCCTATTGCAATATTACTAGCTTATCATTTTTTAATGTAATATAGGCAATTTATTCCTCAGGGGCAACAGACACTTTATTTTTTGATGAAACCATGAAATATAAAGGTGTTTGCTAGCAGCCACCTCTTCATTAGTTACAGATTTCTTTAATGTGGAATTATTTAGATGACTTTTACTACTTCAGAGATTGTGCATATTTACTGATAATGGTGGACTGTAGAATTGTGCATATTTACTGATCATGGTGGACTGTAGAAGTTTAAGTCATTATGGGTGCATGCATTTTGTTTCATTGTTTACTGGAAAAATGTTCTGAATTGGGCAGTTTTATCATTATTGGTGCATGCATTTTGTTTCATTGTTTAATAAATTTAAAACACCCTCTAACAACTGTACTGTATTGTACAAGGAATATAATTTAGTACAATAATCAGGAATGTGTATCAAAGAGCACATGTATGTTTCATATGCAAGGGGCCTATGATTTGAAAACAGCCCAGAATTAATCTTTATCTGCCACTGGCAAAATGTATTTTCTTTGAATGTGGGTTTCAATGAATGTGAGTTTCAAGTGCAGAGAAGTTTTAATGCTAAGTCTGTTTTCATTGTGAGACTGCATTGCTTTGTTTAGCAGATGTCTTAGTGTTTTGTGCTGTAAAATGCAAAATAAAACTTTCAAATGAAGCCCAAATCATCATAGAAGTAAAGCAGTATGCACATTAGTGTTTATGGTAAATGGAGTGAAATAGCCAAGTAAAGGATCATTGGAATGGCTGCAGGGGGGAGGCTCCATTCGACCATGATTTTGTGAGGGGGAAGGGCAGCAAACTCAGACAGCCCCAGCTGAACTATACCTCCCAACTGTCCAGATTTTCAAAGAATTAATAGATTTTTGCTTCTTATTTTGGTTGTTCCTCATAAAATTTGTGGTTTTCTGGCAAATCATTTAGGAATTAAGTCACTAAATAATGACACACTGAGCTTCAGACTTCATAACCTTCAGAAAAATGCATGCTAAAGTAAGACCTGTTATTCTATCCACTGTCTCAGTTTATACAAGAGCAATTTTTAGTACTGTTTATATGTTCCCCCAATATATTTGGCCTTGTTAGTTTTATTGCATTAACAGGTTGAGAGGTACTTGCAAATAAATTGCTTTATAGAATTAGGCATAGCCAAACCTCTCAACTGTCCCCAATTTTGGCTCAAAATGTTGCTCTTCCCCCTAATAATCCCTCCGCAAAATAGCAATTCTGGAAGAAAACATGGAGGGTTTACAATTAAGAAATAATTCTAATAATCAGAGTTACAGATTACTTTTATTTCAGAAATGCATGTAGATTCTTTTGTCAGCTGCTCAAGTTAGCAGTACTAATATTAAAGTGCCCCTTTTTTGACAGGTTCCCAGCTGTATTGTGTGGCTTTTATATTTTTGCATCACATTTGTGGTCCATTTTTCATAAAATTGTGTTTTTTTTTTGGCAAATTAGTGACAAATCATTAAAGGCTGAAATTAGAAAATAATGACAGACATTTGAGTTTCTACCCTTCAGAAAATTTCATACTAATGCAAGACCTATTCTATTATCTTTAAGTTTATAAGAGCAATATTTAAAAATTGTCCTTATTTTTGGGCCTTTGTCGCACTTCTATGTATGGCTTTGTCCAGATTTCTTGCTCTGAGGTTGAGAGGTATGACAAATGTGTCAGGGTCATCACAAGTCAGCCAGAGACATTTCAAATTGTGACATACTTGTTGCACCCCACTTCCCCATGTAGTGACTCTGGATGTGTCCAAGCAAGGCAAGGAGTAGTTATGCAGTGTAAATGTGCAGAGTATCCCCCCATCCAAGGTAGACACAAGTACTACAGTGGCTTTTCATCTGTTCTTGATTTTTGCAGAATGGTCTGGTTTGTCATATTTTTGTACTGTTGATTTATGCTTATTACTCAAAGTACCTGTGTTTAAGTAGCAATGCTTTAATGACCATCAGGTAAGCTTGTCTGACATCGTAAGATGCAAGTAAGCTTTAATAAGCATACTGTTAAAGAATTGCCAACCTTGAAAGCCTTTCTGCTGCCATGCAGAGAATACTTAACTAGATAATGTATAAGCCTTGGGTATTGAAATGCATATGACAGTATTTGTAATAAAGGACAGGATTACATTATTTTAAGAAGCTCATTACACTTGTTGGAGACTCCCAGTGATCTCTGAGAGCTTTACCCATAAACTAAACAGAATGCCATTCATGTGTGGTCCATAACCTGTACAGTAATCCTTTAAGCAATGTATCTTGAGCTTGTTTCTTGTTTGCTTTTCATTTTTTACTTTGATCATGTTTTCCCCATGAAACAAGTAGATAGTTGTCAGGCAGCAGGTCGTTTTTGGATAAGAAACATTTTTACAAGTGAGGGCATCACAGAGATTTCTACTTTAAGTGTGTTGCTTGGTACTTTAATAAAGCTGAATATAAATTATAATTAGAACTGCAGTGCAAGGAGAAGTGATTTGAATTGAGTGCTGCTTGTTTTTCTTATACTTGATTTTGACTGGCATTCCAGTAATGTATTTAAAAAGTAATTTATTTTTTCATGCCTCACAACCTTTTTTGTTTCCATCTAGATATTAAGCTGTCATGCAGCCAATGCATTGAAATATTTTTATTCTTCTGCACTTCATTTTGTCTTGATTGGACTCTCATAATGGTGGTTTGGCACCCAGGGCAGCGTATTTAATTAAAGTTAGTTTTTGTGGTTTTGAGCATAGTTCCTCCCCTTTCTAGTTGGCTGTACCCCTTCCCATTGACCCCACCCATTCAGCTGTCTCCTGCAGCCCCCCTTTGGTTTGAAGTCACCAGCCACCACTGCCCTAAGGCCCCTAACTAACGCACACTCACCTTACCCACTCCCTAACCCTAAGGTCCCTAACTATCGCACACTCACCTTACCTGCTCCCTAACCCTAAGGTCCCTAACTATCACACACTCACCTTACCTGCTCCCTATCTCTAAGGTCCCTATCTATCACACACTCACCTTACCTCGGTTCGTTCGCACATTTACCTTAACCCGGTCCATCACCTTCGCACCACAGTTGAGGAAATAGCGAAGCCACAGAAATGGCCCACTTAATACTTTCCCTAGGAAAATATTCGGTGTTCTGCAGTTTTCGCTATTTCAGGCGTTCACTGAATAGGGGTTGATATTATAACATTTGAAGTTTTAAGACTTCGATGTTATAATATAGACCTGCTCTCCACAGCCTTAAATATCATCTTCCAAGGTGAAGACTGATTTCAGTGAGTGCAGTTTCTGGTTTAGACTCCTAGCATTTAAAAGTATAACCCTGAGGTTGTTTTTAGATAGATAGATGTATAGATACATAGATAGATTGATACAGATAAATATATAGATAGCTATAGGTATACAATATACAGCAATAATACAGAAGAAATATTTTCATTGAGAGCTAATGTGCAATAAGGGTTGAAGTCAATAAAAATCAAATAGAAGATGTTGTTCAGACGTGGAACACACACTTGTAGTGTTGCTACCTCAAAGCCTAAAGTTCCCTGGTTCAGTTCTTGTCTGGGATGCCTTCATGTGGAGTCTGCAGGTCCTTCCTCTGTTCATGTGGGTTTTCTCTGGGTTTTCTGGTTTCCTTCCACATTCCAAAGATATCCAGCAAGCTGAATTAAGGACACTAAACTGCCGATGTATGTGAGTGCATGTGTGATACTGAAGAAAGAACCGGCAACCTATTTGTTTTTAACCCTTTTGCCTGGAAAACATTGTAGGTAGCCGTTGTTTTCTGCATAGTTACTTTAAGAGTCAGATACAACTCCTAAGATAGCAAGTGAGTGAGAGAGAAAACTCTTCTAATGACAGTATGGCTGAAAATTCAAAGCCAGTTAGCATTTCATCTAGAGATATTCAGCCTTAATTCTTGCAGCAGGATGACTCTGAATGATAGTGTACATCGCAGAAGTACTTAATATTTTTAAGTGTACAAGAGGTATGTTAACCGCAGAATGAAATGTTATTATACCTTTTGTACTGTCATTGTAACTACAGCTAGTAATGGCCCAACACTTGCAATTTCTCATATAATTATGATAAAACTTGACTGTTTAATTAAAGAGGTTGAATAATTCACCACGATTTCAACTGAAATTGAGCAGACAAAAACACACACTTAAAACAAAGAGAATAAATCTCTAAATTGAACATTTCTTATTCCAAGTTAGGAGTAGATAGTTTGGAACTATCAAGCAAGATAATAAAATTTAAAAAGACAATCATCCTTACAAGAAATACAGAAAAGACGGTTTCAGTATGGAATTAGGGCAAAGAAAATAAATAAATAAATAAACTGTTGATGCTGAACATTTACATTCCCATAAGCCATTGATGGGTAAGTAAAATCCATACTGGCTTTGCTGAGGAAAAAAACTGAAACTAAAAATCTGCTTTCTCCAAAACTTTATTTAGTTTAGAGGACAAGATCATCTGAAACTGGTTACAATAGAACAGTAATAATATTTTTTTCACTGTCTGATTTTAATTTTACTATATATGTCTCAAAGAAAAGGAGAAATTTAATGTACAGACCTTCCTGCTGAGGTGTTATAGATGCATACATTTGTGGGTGTATACACGGCTATTGATCACTGGAGACTTTATAAGCCTTGCCATGCATCCCAAATGTATTCTGCAGAGATTTTATTTAGAGGTTATTTTAATGGGTATATGTATTCTGTATGATTTACAGACTGTTTCTGTCTATTAGAGATATAGGTGCTACACCTGCGGTTATTCTTCGATTTCACATTAACTAGTTGAAGATAAGCTTGAATATGGTTAGGGAAGAACTTTGCTTCACATGCATGGAGGCCGGCTTCAGAGGAGGGGAATTCCCTGAGAAACATATCTGCCCTCCAACATGTCCTATTTATGTTGTAAGCAAGGTTGAAGTCCCTAGATCAAAACTTTAGAAGTTCTGATGTTAATGGTTTTGCTGATGTGCAAAAGGCTCATCAGAGTGGGATCTAAGGATGCTTTGTATGCCAGGCACAGATCACCCCTCAACATTCTGAAGCAAACCAAGTATAGAAATAGGGCATTGAGGCAATCTAATTCCGAATTTTAGCTATGGTTTTCCTTTTGTTTCCTTTTGTTGTAGAATCTGCTTATGTTTGGCTTTCACTAGGGTGTTTTTTTTTTTTTTTTTTTTGAGTTTGTTCTGGGCTTGTTTCTAGTAGGTACAGCTGTATCTATGCATCTATTAACACGATTGTAAACGGTTTCTTTTCTGTGTACAGTTCAGCATAAGCAGCTGTGCTGTCTGAGTTTGGAAGGGCTTTGAAATGTGTCAGGTAATCACTTAATAGGTAGTTTGCCTTAGTGTAATAGGTAGTTTGCCTTAGAGTAGTTCCTAATTGTTATAAGGTTTGCTGTGATCCGAGCTTTGGTTTTTATTTTGAAGGAGACAGCTTTATGGTCTTATCTTACCATAAGACATTACACAGGGGGGGGGGGGGGGTGTTGCAGCATTTTCAAATATTTGTGAATACCAGATTCAGTAAGTTTGCACCCATAATAGGCAAATGAACCTCTGGGTCTGAAAGTCTGGGGTCATGTAAGATTCCAGTTTATGATGGGGTAGTTAATGTCCCCCATGAATATGTCACTGGGTTGAATGCAAGTGTCTCTAGTAGGTCTAAGTATGACCTATGGGTTTCATTGGTCGTGGAAGGTGAGCTATAGTTTGGAAGAATATGATCTGTGACTCTACCTATGGTAATTTGAACATGGAGAAACTCCAGCATACAATCCTGTTTGACCGTTCTTGAGGTGTGGTTGTTTCTGATTTAGATCAAGACACCTCCACCTTTAGTCCCCACCTGTGCAATATCTGGTCTAAGTGTGTAGAATGCATGGTATCCCTGCACTGTGGGGTACACCCCATGATTTAAATCATGCCTCTGTAACTGCACAGATGTCTGCATTCTCCAACTGTATATGGATTGTATTTTTTCTTGATATTGTATTTTAAGAGGTTTGTTTTTTTAAATAACTGTATGTTTATTCATTTATTTATTGAATATTTTAATATGAGAATAATGTCAATAAATCTAATTGGTTTAAGTCATTCTATTAGAGATACAATATTCTTACATATTTGAAACATCTTGAAGTATATCTTGTTTACAGGAAATTCATCCTGTGTCTTATGATCCCACGGCATCTTTAAATGTTTAAACAATCTCAAAAGTACTGATTAACTCAGATGATAAATATTGAAGTGTTGCAATTTTGTCTCATTCAGGTAAATTAAAGGATATGAAAAAGCTTCAGAATTCATATGCCAAACAATTTGTTGGCTATTGATCAATGTGGAATTTTGTTATTTAACTATAGGCTCTGTTTATACTCTTTTTACAAGCTATGCATCAATAGTTTATTTACTTAGGAACTGCAAAATTATTTTGGCTAGAGGCTTTAATATAACTGATTTAAAAAGTAGAAAGAAGTCACAAGCTGAGATGTTGAGGGAAATTTCTTCTACAACATTCATTAATGGATTTAAGAGATTCATGTTGATAGATTGATGGCATTTAAGCTAAACGCATATTGATCAAATATATTTAGCTGAAAGCACTTTCGGTTTTGCAGGGGAAAGCTCTCCTCTACCTCATACTCCCTGAACCTAAATATACCTACTCCAAGGTCACATAAAGGCAGAGAAAATGGAATTCTCTGTTATCACCAAAAACGCTGTCAGCTAAACATTTTTGATTAGTCTGTGTTTAACCAAACTACCTTTGACAGATTGACATGCCCTCACTTTAAGATGATATACAAATGCACAATTAAATGGTAATACCTATTTTAATCATAATTATAAGACGTATTAAAGGCTCGATTTTTTATATCAGGAAATATAATTGAAATAAATACCCTACTAAATGAAATAAACTACTAATTAATTTATGTGTTTATAAATGTTTAACTAGTTGTGGGTAAGGGTCGTTGATTTTAACTGATGTAACAGCTAGAAGCTTGCAGAATGTCATGTGATTTTATTTTTGTATAAATATGGCTACGTTTTTGTCATGCAATTATTCTGAAGAAGTCAGGTGACTGAGCTGATGAAAGCGCTTAATAAATCGTTTGAATTGTAGCTGGCATGGACTGTTGCTTGCTGGTTCCATTCATTTCATTTAGTTTTGTTCTGGTTCTCAGTTTGCAGTGGTTGGAGTTTGTGGTACCAGCTATGAGTGGTGGCTCACGCACTATAGTGTTGAGCAATGACCCAGTGGATAATATCGGGCTATTAACGCAAATTTTACAGCAGTGTTCCAGGGACATGGTTAATGAATCCGAAGGGAATAATAATTCCAACAACTCGTTCGATAGTAGCATCCCACCGGGACAAGGACACAGGACTGTACAGATTGAAGCAGCCTCTGATAGAGGTGATAGATCACAACCTGCTGGTGAGCTAGTTTCCTTTGCTATGTGGTTTAACAGGGAATTTTCTTTCAGCCGGGCAAATAATGTGGTTTCGGAAAGGGGGACCTTTCAACAAACATTAACTGTTTTTGAAACTAAAGTAATTAAAGCAAGAAAGCTGCAGGTGGAGAATGCCTATTTTAGAGACTGCATAAAAAACAAATTGGTTCCTAAACGGTTACGGAGTTGGAAGTACCCTAATGGTTTAATCAATGACTCTCCCCTGCATCATGAGCTTATAGCATTATTTGACAAACAGGGCATAGAGCTGCTTGAAGTACTCATGAAGCATAACCAAAACTCTATAGATTCACTTTATGTAGAACTGAGTGAGTTGGATACAGTCCCACATGAGGATTTATTGTTTGAAACATCAATTCTGACTTATAAAGCTGCCTTAGACAAAACCGATAGAGCAATTGGGGAGATACAATTGAGGAAAGCCAAAAAGCTTCAAAGAGACATTGTAGCCTACAACACTGGCTCGGCATACCCAAAACCCCCGCCTACTAGCAACTCGCAGAATATGCGTGATAGAGTAAGAGGCAACAATGAGGTTCCTGGAGGGAGAGCTGAAGAGTGACCAAGCAATGGAGGCCCTTTAGGGCGGGAACCTCCACGGAGATCGGAAAGGATTCAAAACCAAGCAAAACAACCACAATACAGGCCGCAGTGGAACTATCAGAAGGGGTCCTTCCAGCAAGGGAATTCGGCCTGGAATGGAGGAAGGCAAACACACAGGTGGAATTAGCTCCAAATTTAAATAACTTACCAGGCAATGGTGGTGACACTGGCTCTAATGATGGTGCGCCCTTTTCTTGTAGTTTATTCACTGATATTTGTGATTCTGATATGAGCTGATATTCTGCTCAGAGTAATATGCAAGGTGACTTTATAGTGCACAATTATTCTCCACAAGCATTTGATTCTGACTTACTGAACATACTTAGTTGTTGTTGTTTGTTGTTTGTCTTTCGGCTTTTCCCGGTTAGGGGTCACCACAGCGGAACTCCGGTCCGTTAATGATTGGCAGTTATTTTTTATGGTGCCAAGTTGCCAGCCCGATGCCCAACCTTCAACGAAGGCATGCCAATTCAACGCATGCCTTTCGAACACCCACTCAACCGCAGGGAGGACATGCAGACTCCACACAGAAGGCACTCCCAGCCCAAGCCAAGAATCGAACGGGAGAACCTCTTGCTGTGAGGCAATGATGCTACCGCTGCACCACTGCGGCTCAGGTACCGAACATACTTAGTAAAGGATTTAATTTTGTCCCGATGGCAAGATCTAACTTGGTTGAACTGATTATTGACTTAAAAGCCTTTGTTAGAAAACTCAACTTTAAATTAATGTTTGAGAATGACAAGGTTAGTGATGGTATGCTGCATAGAGTTAGTTCTTGGAATCCACCACTACCTGCCATTCTGCATTTATTTGAAACTCTTTGTGAATTTGATTTCAGAACATTACTAGTTAATAATCCTGGTAATGGTGGTGTGGGTAATCTCAATGTTCAAGAAAGTTTGTTACTGAAACAGCTGGTGTCTAATAAATCTCTTAGAGTGATGAGACCTGATAAGGGGGGGCGGGGTAGTCATTATGACTAAAGCTGATTATAATAATCGAATGAATATGATGCTTTGGGATGGTGCACTTTATGAGGAAGTGTCACGGAATCTGGTTAATATTTCCAATTACAAAATAGATCTGGCCTTAAATGATTTGTTTGACCAAGGCCAAATTGACATAGAGTTACTGAATTTTATAAGTGTTATCCATCCCAAGGTGCCGAACATTTTCGGTATCCCTAAAATACATAAAAATGTATATGACCCCCCAATGAGACCTATAGTCAGTGTAGTGGGTTCAAAAACATTCTTTATTGGTAAATACATTGACTATTGGTTAAAAGTTGTCTTGAGGGAAGAACAGCATTTATGCATTGACTCATGGCATTTTTTGGAAAAACTCAATGGACTAACAATGATAGAAAATGTTTCTTTTTTGACAGTAGATGTCAATTTGTTCAATGTGATCCCACACACACCAGGGCTTGAATGGTTTGAAGAGTTTTTATTTGATTCCAACAAATTCAGCAATAATGATGTGGCAGTTTTAGTTACACTCATGGAACTAGTGTTGAAACACAATTTTGTGTTTTTTGAAGGGCAGTTCTTCAAACAACTTAGAGGGGTAGCTATGGGGGCATGTTGTGCCCCCATTTTTGCTAACATCATTAGACTTATTTGGGAACGTAAATTTCTTTTCAGTTCTCCATTTACAGGGTTATGGAAATTGTACCTGAGATATATAGATGATTTGTTTTTTGCTTGGATAGGGGACGAGCATGAAGTACAGCACTTTCTTGATTACATCAATAATTCCATGGAATTTTTTAATTTTACACACAATTACAGCAAGGAGTCTATGAATTATTTGGGTGTTATGGTCTCCAAAGATTTGGTTGAGCATAGTTTAATTAGTAACCTGTGCAGAAAACCTACTTACAGCAACAGCTTGTTGCATTACACTAGCTGTCACCCTGTGCATGTAAAAAGGGGCTTGGTAAAAGGGCAATTTGTCTGAATTTCTTGGATGGTCAATAGGGAGGTAAATTTCCAAGATCAATGTAGGAAGATGAACAATATGTTTTTATCAAGAGGTTACCCCCTTGACCTCATAGAGAGAACCATGGATGAAGTTATCAGGAAAAGATATTCAGGATTATTTAAACCTTTATTGAAGGGGGCTATTGATTGTCATGAGTATGTTCCAGTTACTTCAGCTGCCTCCAGTGAAGTTGAGCAAGGTTCATTTCCAGTTACATCTTTCATTACTAGGTTTTCTATGGACTGTAGTGACATTTTTGACATTTTAAGTAAAAATTGGACTGTTTTAAGCAGTCAAATAGGGGTCACGGACAAATTAGGGATCTCACCTAATATTATTTTTAGGAGGGGAAAAACTTTTAAAGATTTGTTACAAAGTATGAATAATGAAGGAATAAAGTATGGTAAGGGAACTAAGGCTTGTGGATTTTGTGCACAGAGTGATTACATTTATTCAGTAGATAAGGTGGTTATTAATGGTTTTAAGGTGAAGGCAAGAGGGAATTACTCTTGCATTACAAAAGGGGTGGTTTATGCTACACTCTGCTGTCAATGTGCCAGGTTTTACATTGGGAAAACTAAGAGAAGTTTTAAAGATTGGATTTATGAGCACATTCGGGACATCAGAATTGGCAATACAAATAGTGCCTTGAGCAAGCACATTGCAGAATACCCCAATCACACTTTTAGAATTTTAGTTATCGATAAAGTTACACCGGATTTAAGGGGAGGTCCTTGGGATGAAGTACTTAATTTTAAAGAATTACGGTGGCAAATTAAACTTAATGCCACATCCACCCCAGGACTGAATGACAACATTAGTATCAGTAGTTATTTAAAGCTACGGTCTTTTTTTGGTTAGTTTTAATTAGTAGTTTATTTCATTTAGTAGGGTATTTATTATTTATGTGTTTATAAATGTTTAACTAATTGTGGGTAAGGGTCGTTGATTTTAATTGATGTAACAGATACAAAGCACAATGTCATGTGATTTTATTTTTGTATAAATATGGCTATGTTTTTGTCATGCAATTATTCTGAAGAAGTCAGGTGACTGAGCTGACGAAAGTGCTTAATAAATCGTTTGAATTGTAGCTGGCGTGGACTATTGCTTGCTGGTTCCATTCATTTCATTTAGTTTTGTTCTGGTTCTCAGTTTGCACAGGAAAAAAAACTACCCATCATACAGCATTAGAGAAATGATAGCTAAAGCCTACCTCCTACCTACCCAATTGTATGCCTCCCTGCTCTTTACTAATCTACAAATATCCACATAAACATAGTGGGAACAATGCTACAATACATTAGCATGCTTTGCTGCAAATTTCCCCTTTATAACTCATCATAGTTCTGTCCTTAAACAATTAAATTGGACTAAACTGGAAAATCACTTCTACTATTGGATGGCATAATGGTTAAGGTATTTGCCTTACAAACAAGAAGTACAGGGTTTGATTCTCACTGAGACAGATTATCTAGGCTTAAAATGGCCAACAAGGGCAGCTAGTCTCATACTTGACTATGAAACTATAGTCAGCTACTACTAGCTCATACTTTAATATACAACCCTGATGAGTACCTTGCACTAAAAGGCATGTTTCAGCACTATAACTCTACCAAAGCTCTTTGTTCTAAAGGCAAACTCCTCCTCTCTGTCACTTAAGTCCAAAATGCATGGGGAGCCTCTTTATACCCATACTCTGTAGCTACCCTCTGGAATGCCCTCTCATGTGTTCTCAGGCTTCTTGAAAACCAACAGGCATTCAAAACATATGTAAGAAAACACCTCTGAACATCCTGGGTGTGTAGCTGTATAACTCCAGGATAAGTATAACATCTCTGATTTCTTCTATTATACTGTTCCTCTCCTCTATTCTGCTACCAGCTATCACTCTGTCTTCACCCATCCCACCTTCAACCTATGCCTCTCTTAAATTTTTACCACTAATTCATATATCTCATAATTAAATCAGTCTTTTGTTAGTTGTTTGTTATAGGACAGAGAACCTGATAAATTACATGTACAATGAAGACTGTCGGTTGAATATTTGTAATAATCAGTGAATAAATGATATGTCTCAAAATATGTATCATTATATCAAGTATATTGTATTGTACAATTATCCCATTCTTTATGGTCTTTTCACTCTACAAAGTATTTGTTTCAAAAGCAAAAATCACTGTAATGCACATGGCCATTTTATTACTTATTAATGTATCATGGTGGGCAGAAGGCAGCATTCTGAGTCTTTTTTTTTAACCTTGGAACTGGAATCCTACTTTTACTGTTTACTGTGGAACGCTGTTAACATAACGCTAAATTTACAGCAAGCTTCCTTAGTCCTTATTTTACTCCTGCCCTTACTAACTCTCTTTGATGGCTTTTCCCCATTTGTATTGTTCCATCCTTTATTCTTACTTTTAAGATTATCATTTTTACAAGTGTTTGTGTATTTTAATGCATGTGATTTTGAACTTTTAAATGACCTTGGTTTATTTTATTTCATGCCTGCCTTTACAAATCCTTGTATCTCAGTACTGTGATTCACAGCTTGCTGTTAGAAATTGTAATGCCATTTCTCTACAGTTGTATTATGATTTTGTCATATGTTCAACAGGGATCTTCAGCAGAAGAGGCATTTAAGGACTGCAGATGAGATATACCTTTAAAATGTACTGGTCATATTCTGAAGCATCTTTGTTTTGCATTTAATTTAATTCCCACTTACACTTCTGGCATTAAAGCCACAAATGATTTTGCCAAAAATCAATCAATCAATAAATAAATAAATAAATAAATACATAAATAACAGTACCGTGAGTTGCCTGATTTTTCAGTTTCACTCTTTTTTTCTTTTTTTTTTTATAACCACATCCATGAATAGATGTCATGATAAATATCTGACAGTTATTTACATGCATCTGCAAAGTATTATAGGTAAGCACAAATTACTTACTTCTTTAGCTGCTTCTTACTGACATTGTAGTTTTAATACTGCATTCTTACATGTATTACATTTCAGTGTAAGGTCTTCTACCTGCAAGATCTATTTGATCACTTTGCAAGAAGAAAGAAACCCCTACTGATGCATTTCACACAGAAATACAATAACCTATATGTTTGTTTAACTAGTGGAGCATTTAGGGGTCAGTCTTTCATGATGTCATAGTAGGAGTTTCATGTCTAAGATAATATTCATGGTACTGTCCTCATAGACAAAATAAAGCGCAGTTTCATGTTCTATACACCAATGAGGTTATACCTAATTTCAAGGGTTTGTTAGACCTGTTTCAGAATATGACCAATTCAATTTAATGAAGTCATAATGAAAAAAAAAATAAACTCCCTTTATTTTCATTGTACGGTATCCTAGAAATTATGAAAATTATCTATGGAAAGAAAAATCATTTCTGAAACCATTAGCTGAGAGACACCATTTTCTCATTGCCGGTCTTTGTCAGAATTATTTGAAATGTTTGAGATTATTGGAACTGTATTGAACACACCACAGTAGATAATATCCAGATTATTGATGCTCCACTCAATGAAATGGATGTCATTATTCAACAAGTCAAGTACTATGCAGGCAAAATGTCAGATAATGCATCATATAAGAAAAATGGTCAAACACTTCAAAAACAAACCAAAAAAAGAGGTACTCACAATCTAAGAAACTAAATGTTGTGTCTTTCAGCTTTTCCCAGTTAGGGGTCGCCACAGTGGTACTCCAGTCCGCTAATGATTGGCAGTAGATTTTTACGTGCCGAATTGCCAGCTCTGACGCACAACCTTCAACGGAGGTACGCCAATTCACGCATGTCTCCACACAGAAGACGCTCTAGCTGAGAATCGAATAGGACAATGTCTTACTGTGAGGCGACAACGCTACCTCAGCACCACCACCACAGTAATCTAAGAAACTAAATACATTTGCAGCTACTCTAGGTGGCAACTTAGTTTGCCTATTCTCAGGGTCAGATCTGCTACCACTCTTCAGGCCTGATTGCTAATGCACTATTGGCTTTAGTTCAGTACCTCAATCATATCTCCTAGCACCTGCCTTCTTTACCCTGCCCTAGTTATAGTTCTGTATTTAATCTAAGAAACTAAATACAGAACTATAACTAGGGCAGGGTAAAGAAGGCAGGTGTTAGGAGGTATGATTGAGGTACTGAACTAAAGCCAGTAGGGCATTAGCAATCAGGCCTGAAGAGTGGTAGCAGATCTGACCCTGAGAATAGGCAAACTAAGTTGCCACCTAGAGTAGCTGCAATTGTGGGGTACCTTTTTTGATCTCTCTTTTTATTAATTTTAGTAGCCTGGAGGCATGTATTTGAGGTGATGAAGGACATTTAATTTAATCTTCTTTGCTGGTTAGCTGAATGTAGAATGCTACAAAACTAATATACCATCTGCCCTTACCAATGTTTAGAGCTATTATGTGGCTGCAGCAGTGTGAAATTTCTGACTCTCAAAGCATTCACCCCTCCAATGACAAAATTTACATTCAAGCAATCATCAGCAGAACAAAAGGAAAAGTCACAAATACATTAAAAACTATCTAAAGTCCTGAGTTACTGGCAAATATTTATCACTGAAGGCATTCATGCTGAAACTGCAACATTATCTTGCTAACTGGGACTCTTGCTCAAAAAAGCTTAAATGTGCAATACTACACTGCAGTAACAAGAGCTAAAATTTATATATTTCTTTGTTGGTCTTGGAGAATATCGCATTTCTCAGGTCCAGAAAGTAGAGCAACTATAATCAAAGAGATACTTATGTCCCAACTTGATACATGGCCTCTTCCTCCTTATTACAGAAGCTTTAACAAAAAACCCTTAAAACTCTACTGTTAAGAAAATCTGCAGAGACATAACCATCTCTCCTGGACAGGAACGTCACTGTAGTCTATTAATAAATGTTACTTGGTTCCCAGTAAAGTAACAGGCAGATCTAATACTAGGCTCACTTCTTTATAATCTCATTAGAGATGACTCCTTTAACCACCTCACTGTCTACTAGTTAGATGACTGAAGAACCTTTGCTACTGGAACCCCAGAACTGCCTCACTCCGTACTCAGCAAACTAAACCTTCTATTAGTGAGCACAGCTTTGTCGTCTTTGCCCCTAAACTATGTGAATCCCTTCCTGTGTCACCTAATGACAGTAACTCCTACAATACCTTCAGAAAAGGGAAAAATCACCTCTAAAGGGCTACTGTTCAGAAATACTTTCACAATCACTGCCACTATAGAGACCTCCCACCACAATCATATGGCAACAAACATAATATCTGTATTTTTGTATTGTGTATCCATTCAAATTTGGAAAGGTCTTGCTGTTTACAAAAAGTTCTCCAAAACCGTGTCTCCCATACAGCCACTAATATAATTTATATTTCACTAATATATCCTATATTCTTTGTAATTATATTTCTACTTATTTTTTCCACTCTGTCCTCATAAACGTTCAGCTATGATTACTTATCATAATCTTCCTATGGATAGTCATATAACCATATATTTATACCTTCAAATATTTGTATTCATACTGTTATTTGCTTTATTTTATTTGTTTTTACTTGTATTTGTGTATTTTAATGCATGTTGTTACTAGAGTATGCCACATCTGTATTACTGATTAAAATGTATTTGTTATACTCTGAAACAAGTGTGAGTAACAAACCTTTGAATTTGTAATAGTAAAACTGCAATGTAAAGAAGAATCTGCTCTTCTAAACGTTTTTGATTACACAGAATGCTTTACAGTTGTATGTAAACCATTACCAAATACCTATCATGGCATTGCTTTCTGTGTTTGGTTATAGAGAAAACACAATTAAAATTGAAAAATTAAACAACACATTGTAATCTTCATTATTTGCAAAATCACTTGCAGCTTTAACACCAGGAATGTTACCGTCAATGAAATTAAGTGAAAAGCAAAGATGCTTCCAGAACATGACCAATGTACTTTTAAATTGCACTACTTCTTGGTGTCCCAGCTTATTGCGTATTAATTGATTTTTTTATCATGTTGTTAAGTACTAGCTTATTTAAATAATTTATTTTCTGAGTTGGCAATGCTGGGTAAACCATCTTTTTAACTAGCTCATACAATGTTTGTTATTACTCATGCTGAAAATCATGTCTAAATTTTTTGGTGTGAGTTTGTATCTCAGAATGAGTCAGAAGATGACCCATTGAGATCAGTGATCTCCCACATTTAAGAAATACAGATAAAAGTAAATAACAGTACAGTACAGTACAACCATTAAGTTTTCTTCCCAGCAACTAATTCTGCATATACACTTCTGCTGCCTGTAGAAAAAACAAATGTTGCCACTAAAATTTGACAGGATGTGCCAGTTTACAGGTCATACCAGTGGCTCAAGGTCGCAGAGAGTATAGAGAACCAGCAGAGAAGTAGTAGAACATCTGTCATGAAGGCAGTTCAACCATTTAGCTTATTTAAACAATGAAATGCATCTCCTGGAGAGAGCAGATGTTCATCACAGATATGCCAGTTAAAGCAGAGTGAAAACTATAAAGATTTTTCTTCTTAAGCTGTTGATTACTTACATGCCACTGAAAATGAAATACTAAAGTAGTTTTGTTAAAATGACAACCAGATCAGTTGTCTGATTAGATATAATGAGAGGGATTCAATATAGGTGTCATCGTGTTCTGCAGGTACATGGAGTACTTGGCTAAAGCTCTTTGATTGTACATCAGTTGTTGCAGATTTCATTTTTACATTAGCAATTAGTTACAGATAACATTTCTATTTTTGCTGTTCTGGCCTGTTTAAATATCAAATCTGCCTGTGCTGGATTTATTTCTCTTAAGGGGAGTTTTTTAGACTTGCCTTCCTGCAACATTTTGCGTTGAAAGTGACAAGAGTTTTCTTTTTTTGTCTTATTTTTTATTTAATTTAATTTAATTTCTTATTGTCATGCAGCTCTGGAGCATAGCTAAATGTACAATCACAGCTCTTTTTAATTTACCTATAAGTTACTTTCTTTACACACACCATCCCACTTAAACATTTGTCTTTATTTCTGTTTTTAATGTTCATTATCACTGCAGCTACATACTATGGTTCTGTCCCTATCAATTTCTATTCCACATGTAATTCTATAGGAGTAGTCTCTATTCCTATAAGCGGGTCTTGTAGTTATTTTTATGTTGAGATGGCTACTTGGATGGTGTGATCCAGGATTACGGAATACTTAGTAGCTATAAAGAAAAAAGACATAAAAATGCATTAAGTATCCCCAAAATTGTGTTGATAGTGTAAAATTTTATTTTAGTATATTATTGGATGATGAACCATGTAACTAATGGGGGGATAAAACAATTAGATGTTAAGAAGACAAGATAAAAGATTCAGTTTGAAGCAGAATGATTGTTTGTACTGAGCAACACAATAAACATTGTTTCTTAAAGCAAAGAGATTATAGGCAATGAAATTAGTAATGAGTATAAGGTTAATTTTAGAATTATTTTTTCATATTTGTTTTTATGTTTTTATGTCATGTGTGTAGCTTTTTGAACTTTGAACTGTTAATCAGTAATTTAGTAGCATTATTTCCTTTATAGTATTTAATAATCTGGGGTGTTCCACATTTTATACTGATGAAGTCTTTTGTTCATGTAAAGACAAAAGTAAATCATTATAATTTTGCCTACCATGAGCAACTGGGGAGGAGGTCTGATGGATGTAAACCATATTTAATGAAAGTATTGAGATGTGTTACCCTTGAGAGGATAAGCCAAGATTAATAAATACGAAAAAAACAAAGGAGGCTCCAGACCACGTCTGCTAAAATCATATAAAAGTTTTAATCCAAAGTGAGTGCTTTCGTAGCTCAAGGCTACTTCATCAGACAAAAACTTACATCAAATGTGCAGTATATATATCATCAAGTCAAATAATTAATCAGTTAAATCACCAATTAACTTAAAGGTACATAGCTAAAATCATCACTTGAAGTAAGTCCATAATATAAATATACATACATTTTCCTAATTCATACTATATTTTGGACTTACTTCAAGTGATGATTTTAGCTATGTGCCTTTAAGTTAATTGGTGATTTAATTGAGTTTTTGTCTGACGAAGTAGTCTTGAGCTACGAAAGCGCTCACTTTGGATTAAAACTTTTATATGATTTTAGCAACCGTGGTCTGGAGCTTCCTTTGCTTTCTTTGTATTATATTTTTACTTTTGGAGGAGCAGTTTGCTTGCACCACTTCATCTGTATCTGCAAGATTAATAAATGTGCTGAGAGGTGTGTTCTTGGGTAGTTGGATAAGAGCTGCATTAGAAAGTTAAGAAAACTGGACTCCAGGATATGGGGGCAAGCCACACTAAGGGATGTCATTGGTGTCTCACTTAGCCTTCTGCCATGGGTTCCATTTCACCTATAACTAACCCTGATTAGAAATAAAGTACGGCTGCATAACTCTATATATATATATATATATATATATATATATATGAATTTTGATTGAAAGATCAAAAGTCCGAATCCATTATCACCGAACATACTTTACCGAAAGCACTTTCACCGAAAAAGCGCTTACAGTAAAGTATATTTAAAAAAAAAGCATTAAACCTACTTCTATGCAGGTGGGCAAGCCTCCCTGCACCCCACCCCACCCCTATTTTAATATTCTCACTCCGAGGTCGCACTACAGCGGGGAAAAGGGAATTTTCCCTTATCTGCACCGTAGTACAACTGTCACAATGAGCATACTTATCCAAAAGTGCTGCTTCGGTGAATAGTACTTTCGGTTAAGTATTTTTGGTGATTTCTGCTTCGGTGGAAAGTGTATTTGGGGATCTGTACAGATCATATATATATATATATATATATATATATATTCATGGATTGCATAATAAAATGATTTGTCACTGAACAGAGCTTATTTTTAATAACTGATAACTTAAGAAAAAGCTTTCATAGCAAAACAGAAATAATTAACAAACAATTCCTTTTTTATTATTAATCTTCACATATTAAATCCAAGCATTTTTCCTGCATACCTTCCTTTGCTCTAAGGAACTTGATTATAACCAAGTTTGTCTCTCAGTAATGGAACACTAAAATTCTGAACTGTTAATGAGCTGCTTTTTGTGCCTAGGGTACAGGGTTTGATTCCCAGCATCTACGTTTGCCTACTGTGTGACTGAGCAAGTCACGTAACTAAACAGTGGTCCAGAATTACCCCTGAAAAGGGGCATCTATGTCCAGTGGGCTTGCCCAGCCAACAAATAGTTAAATTAAAAAATGAAAGAGGTGCAATTATAAATGGGCACATGCATATCAGAACTGAGGGGCTGCTGTTTTGAAAAGACAGCACATGGTGACAGCCATGTACTGGCAGAAGATCTGCCTAGTCCTTCATAATGAGATTATTAGAACTACGCAGTAATGTCTGTTGTCACAAATATGTCTAATGCTTTTTCTCACTTATATTCAATTATGTAATAAAAATATAAACTGGTCAAATAAACACAATAACTAATGTGTATACATTATAATATAATTTTGCTTGTTGTATTATGAAAATGTATTTATTTATTTATTGTCTTTTGTTTACAGGAAATATCCCACTGGGCATAAGTCCCATTTTCAGCAAAGGTCTGGGGAGAAAAGCTCCACATAAAGTATTCTATTACAATGAACAACAGTAAAACTAAACACTTTAAACATTACTTTGCATGTAACATTGAGATAAATAGCAAAGACATTTATGAGATACTTTAGAAGTTATATTATTTTACTTAAGTCAAAGACGTGTTAACATGTAATAGCTGGAGATACAAGAGCTATGATAATGCACATAGGTTCAGTATATGTATACTGACGTTAATGAGGTAGGATGTCACTACAATAGGAACAGAAAATAGAAGACGATGAATGGTCTAAG